>NC_085841.1:117997545-118298795 GCF_035594765.1 Anolis carolinensis | reverse complement strand
CTGAAATCCACAAGTGTGTGGACAATTTCAACAGAACAGAGGAAACCATGAAAATGAACAAAATCTGGCGACCAATATTTAAAAAACTCTAAAATCAGGACAGTGAATAAAGAATAACACTCAAAAACAAGGGAATTCCAGAAAAGAAATAATCAGGGCCAGCTAATCACCCCCTAACAAAGAATCCCCCCAGCCAGGCCTTGAAGCTGAAAAGCCATTCAATGCTAATCCAGGTGGTCAATTGCAACATTCGTATTTGCCTCCAACAGACCAGAGTTCTTTCTCCCACCCTGGACATTATTCCACAGATATATAAACCTCACTTGCATAGTTTCCAACAATGCTTCAACCTCTCAGGATGCCTACCATAGATGTGGGTGAAACGTCAGGAGAGAATGCTTCTGTAACATGGTCATACAGCTTGGAAAACTCACAGCAACAAAAACCTACCAACCTTTCTTGACAAGATTTCTTCATATATGGTTTGCCTTTACCTCCTTCTGAGGCTGAGAGAGTGTGACTTGCTTGGGGTCTTAGTCTTAGTCCAGCACTCTAACCAGATGTTGATAATGACTTTGCAGGTATCCAGGATGGACTACCTGGTTGTTCAAGGGCACATACCTGCATTTAAGAGGCAAGTTCAACTAGCAGACAAGTTGAAGGGAGAAAGTGAATCTACATTAATTGGTTTTAGAAGTGGAATTTCCATTGCGCTAAGATACCATCACATCACTATTCATATCCAGGTTTCCCACAAACTGTACTGTATAAAGCCCATACAAATTCTCCTTTTACAACACAACATGTATCCAATGCAGAGATCAACATACTTTTTTTACAGTGTTCCCTGGCCTCACAGAACTAAACCATCAGGTTAGATATATCATCCCTCTCCATGGCTTTTAGTCTAAAACTTCTCATGCTTTGGCACAACTGGATCCCAACAGACATGGAGATTTGTACATTCTTGTAGTTTTCAGTATAGGCTCCCTCATCCATTTCACATCATTTGTATCTCATTCTACGTGTGAGGGAACAATTCACACAACATTTTAGGGTGAATCTTTTCCAAAACCTGGCATCTGTATGACACATCATATCCAACTTCAATGGCTATCGCATGCATAATAACAACAAGATGATTTGGTGCTTTATGCCATTGTTGTTACCTGCCTAATCCAATTTGCTAGTTCTTAGTAGGATGTATCTACACTGTATAATTAATGCAGTTTGATACCACTTTAACAGCCTTGGATCAATAGTTTCTAGGCTTACAGGAAGCCCATATTTATCCAATAGGTTAGGGACCACAGTAGTGCTGGAAAGTGAAATTGGTTGAAAAACAAAACCATGTAGGGAACATGAAGGAATTATGGAGAATTACTTGGGATCAACCGCACACAAATATGGACTATTTGCAAAGCTAGTTGAGAGGGCAGGAAAGGTGTCAAGCCAACTAAGAGATATTGCAAGCAGTATGTGTATGTGTGTTGTTGGTTCCAAGTGAGCCTCTCTAATTCACTAATGTTCCCTACATGTGTTCTGTTTTTCCACTAATACCACTTTCTGATAGTGCTGCTGTCCCTAACCTTTCAGATAAGCACGAGCTTCCTGTATGCCCAGAAACTCTGCTAAGGCAGCCACTATGAAAATATTGAATCCATTCTGAATGAATCATCAGATGAGAAAAACTCATGAAAGAGTGGTTTCTTATCAAATTAATGGAACTTGTCTGTACTTTCCTAGCACAGAAAGAGAAAGGCCTCAGAAAGTGAGGCATTGAAAGGTGGGGGAAACCTGTAGTGTGGATTTGCTGCGAAGTATTGCTATACCAGCATTTGTTTCAACAGCTGGTATTGTACTGTACTTTGCTAATTATGGAGCCATAGGATTATGGTCATGTTGTACTGGCACCAGCCATGACATAAGAGTCATTTGATCAGGTTACCTGTGAATATAATGATTTTTTGTTTGTTTGTGGTATTAAACTATTGAAATTTCATACTCTCGTCATTTTAGAACTTGGTATAAAATGGTTTAAAAATAAGATTAGTTAAATCTTAAATGTCAACATACTTTATTTGTTAGACATTTCATATATCAAAAGAGATCCATTATTCTTGTACACACTGCTTGTTCCTTTACTATTCTAGCTGTAATGTGCATGATAGTTTAGTGAAAAATCAAACTATTTCAAGCTGTCTTAAGTTGCTGACCACAATTCTCATGAGAGAACCAGATTTTTAGGTTTGGGGTAAAGAAGAACGTATAATCCTGCCCAGATCTGTCTTTTCGAGCACAAAATAGACTAAAGATGTGATATACAGTAATTGCCACTCACATATGTATATATACTTATGCAAATCTACCCACTTTTTACAAAACTGTTGTTTAGAATTCCCAAAGTGTTTGTGGATTTCCCAACCCCACTCTTCCCAAATGCTTTGGGGTTAGTTCTTAATAGACTTATAGGATATTCATCATCCTCTAAGGCAGGAGTGTCAAACTTATTTTCACCAAGGGCCACATCAACCTTATGGTTTCCTTCAAAGGTCCACTTGTAGTTGTAAGACTGAAGAAATGTAACGATATTGCCCTGGCATTAAAAGCCTCATGGGGCCACATAAAATAATATGGGGGTCTGAATTCAACCCATGGGCCTTATGTTTGACACATGTGCTCTAAGGAAATATAGCAAAGGGGTCTCCCAATATATTCTGCTTATATTTCTAAACCTTTGAAGAAAAAACTATTTTCCAAGAATCACTTCTCACAACAGGAACTATGTAAAGTAGCACATCAACAAAATGATACCATATTAAAATAATACCACAGATATCTAGAGAAGTATTAGATGCTTTCTAGGAAGTACTTGTAATCATATCTATGCATATTAAAGTAATGGCAATACAAGTGACAATCAAAACTTCTGTAGAAAGATTCTGACTTTTTTTTTTAACTGAGGAAAATCCTAAACATAATTTCCACTATTATTATTTATGGTCTTGTTGCTCCTTACATAATAGAACAACTTTGGTCAGTCTCTTTTATTTCCAGTTAAAAAGAGACAGAATATTTTTATGAAAAGTAATTGGAGAATTCTATAATTCCACCCTGGAAAAAATAATGTAATAATGTGCATTAAAAAACCACAATCTTCTAAATTGCAAAACCTTTACCCAGAACTTTTTACAACGATAAAAAATGAAGAAAAAAAGGGGGGAAAAATGAAAGGAAAGGAAAGAAATGAAAAGCTAACTTCGGTTGCCATGAATTTCATAACTATCAAAAAGCTGATATATTTTTATGATTTTACAGGTATTTGTTCATCACTGAATTTGTGTTTACCTAGATTAAAATATGGGGGAAAAGCTGTTTATGGAGAAACCTTTTACAAAAATGTAAGGTATCCGACTTCACATCACTTCACATCAAAGTGAGAATCATTCATACCACAGTATTTCCTGTTTCTATGTATGGCTGTGAAATCTGTACTAAAGTGGTTTAGACTCATTCATGGAGGATGTGGCCATATATGTTAGTTAGGACATATATGGCCACATATATCAGGTGCAGGTCCAACATCAGGTGCAATATTCATGGTGCTAAGGAGATAATTAGTTGGAGAGAATAAAACTGAACTCGTGCTGATAGTGAGCTTGCATGTGCAACTGAATGTGGACCACACATTTACTTAATTTATTTGATTGACTTCTCAAGTCACAAAACATTCATCAGGCAAACATCTGCAATCCAAATTTGCATTAAAAAGGAAATTTTCCTAAAGGAAGAAAATAATGTGTGAAAAGACTGTCATATTAGCTAAGTTTTGGTTTGATCTAAAATGGTTCTTCTTATGCAACAAAAATGATTGCTTTGTAAGTTTTTCATGTAAAGCTAGAAGAACTGTATTAATATAATTGGTAGATATTAGTAACTTTGCTGACAGGAGAACAGTAGATCTTTTCTAGGTATTAGTCCAGACTTTAAAGTGCTATCCATTGTGCATCTATTTTGGAGGATTGTATTCAGCATCCTGGAGAACTCTTAGAAGTTCAGATTTACCTCCTCATGAAGCAGAAGCCAGCAGCTATCCAGATACAAAACTATGCAACTGCAAACTTGCAAGGAACACAAAAATTCATCTAGTCCAATCTCTTTCCACTGCAGGATCTTAAAATCCATCCCTGACATTTGGTCTCCAAAGGTCAAAAACCTCAATTTTTCAAATTAGTACATTTCACTTTCAAAAAGTTCTATCAGGAAGTTCTTTTTAATTTCAATTATTCATGTTATTCAATGCCCTTGACAAGCTGAAATCTTGTAGCATAATAATAAGTAATTTAAAAGGAGATAATTATAGTGCTAACATGGTAGAAACATTTACATAGGTTAAACAGGCCGTCTTGGTTATATTTAAACACTGTTGCTGGCGTCATTATATTAAGTGGAGTTCATGAACATATTACATATTAATAATTATTATAATGCTGCATTGGAAGGCTTTTCATCCATATCCTAGAACAGGGTTTGGAAGAATATCAGTCCTTGTCAATCTTTGGATCACCAAGAAGTCTTTTTTTTTTTTAAATGTATCTCAGACCCTCTTTACACAGTCATATAATCCAGATTATCAAAACAGATAATCCACATTATCCACTTTGAACTGGATTATATGAGTCTATACTACCATATGATCCAGTTCAAAGCAGATAATCTGGATTTTATATGGCAGCGAGAAGGGGCCCTAAATAGGTCAGTTAGGGTTTTCATGTAGAAATGATGGCTGTAATCTATTTAGTGACATGCATGCAAGCAAATAGGTACATGTGGTTTGAAATGGAGTGCAGGGTGACATTCTGTAGCCTTTTCTGCAGCATCCAAAATCTCACCATCTTGAAGCACTAAAGCCTAAGAAGGGGACAATCCAGGCAAGTACTCTGTTCATAATAAGCACACATTCTTATGTTTCACCACAAGACTAGATTTGCAATACCTCTTTCCTTTCATCTTGTTTACAATTGGCCATGTTTTTACGACGGATTACATTATAGGTTATTGGCGCTGCTCTGAATTCAAATTGTTGTTTTATATACTAGTGGTTTTATTTTGTTTTGTACTGTGCGTTTATTTTATGCGTTGTTTTAGGCACCTTGTGCCATATGTAAGCCACCCCAAGCCCCTTCTGGGAGATGGAGGTGGGGTAAAAAAGTTATTATTATTATTGTTATTTTTAGATTATTATTCATAATCAGAATTGCTTCCTCTCTCCTTTTCCTTATCACCAGTTAGCAGTGGCAGTGGCAATTCCTACAATGGCTTGGAACAGTGGTTCTCAACCTGTGGGTCTCCAGATGTTTTGACCTTCAACTCCCAGAAATCCTAACAGCTGGTAAACTGGCTGGGATTTTTGGGAGTTGTAGGCCAAAACACCTGGGGACCCACAGGTTGAGAACCACCGGCTTGAAAGATGATTGAGTGGGAAGAGGACATGGATTTGCATTGATAGAGCATGATGATACCTGATTGATGCACAATCCTGGCCCATGGCAAGTAAGGCCCCTTCCACACTATCTTATATCCCAGGATCTCATCCCAGATTATATGCTTTAAACTGGATTATATGAGTCCATTCTACATGATTTATCTGAAAAGGCTCCCTCTTAACCCTAATGTATATGATGGGATCCAAGGCAAGTTGAGTAGGCGGAGATTAGTTCTGCTGTCCCAAATCTTATATGAAATCTTTGTCATGTAGTGCTGCAATGAGTATTTATTGATTAATTACTTTTATATCCCACTTTCCTCATGAATGGCATTTCACACAGTATACAGCATAAATTCAATCAGAACAGTTAAACAGCATGAGCAACAAAAGTTTTAAAAGCAATAGTACCTTATTTTTAAAAAAGCCTTTACAATTTAAAACAATTGAGACACTTAAAATACACTATGCACATGAAAACAGCATAACTTGTTACATATCTACCTGGCCAGCCAAGATCAGTGTAACTAAAAAGATCTTTGTTTTGCCCTCCAGGTTTGGAAACACCTGTGACTACCGCACCACACGAGTCCAGGAATATAAGCAAACAGTTTATTGCAAAAAAAAAAAAAACTTATAAAAAGCATATAAAATCAGGAATAAGAACAGAAGATATATAATCCAAAAAAGGTCTAGCAAAAGGGGATAATCAAACAATAATCCAAATGTCTCATAAAGTTCCAAAGATGCAAAAGCCCAGAAACAGCTAGGAATCACAGATACAGCATAAGTCCACAATCAGGAAGTTATATCGAGTAAAAACTTGAATAGGAGTACATGAACAGGAACATAGAAAACTTCCAGGATATTAAATCCAAAAGCAAAGCTTGACTTGAACCAGAAACAAGAGAATTTAGGCATAGCTTCTCACTCTAATGCAGCGTTGCCTGAACTGACCTTAAGGTAAACAACTTGTTTAAAAGTCACCCATGAAATCATTCGGTTTCCTGTGAATTTCTTTCACAACTTTCACATTAATCTTTTCGAATGATACAATCTATTTTTGGCTCTGATTTGTAAACAAAAACTTTTGTTGATCTCCATAGCTGCATGTGGGTTCCCATGGGAACCCTCCTTATCACTCAGCTCTTCACTGGATTCCTTATCTTCTGTTGCTACTTCTGACTCCCCTGAATGCTCTTGAGGCCCTGCATTTTCCAAGCCAGTTTTCTCATAGAGAGAACCATAATCTCCCAGACTTGAGGGCCCATCAATATGTGCCACAGAAAAGCTCACAATTCTCTCTAAATAACCAGTTAATCCATCAGTTAAAACACAACAGAGTGGAATCAAATCAAACCTCCCTTGGAAAGGAACTGCAAAGCCTAGGAGCAGCCATTGAGAAGGCTCTCTCCCATATTTCCACCAAACAAGATTTGGTGGGATGAAGAAAAAAACCCTCCCTAAAGATTATAAAATGGAGGAGATTCATACCTGGAGAGAAAAGCTTTCAAATAGTCTGGATCGAAGCCGTATGCGTCAAAACCAGCACTTTGAATTGTGCCCAGAAACAATTATCTACAACAGAAGTCATGTGCAAGTAGAATATGCATCTAGTTCTACTTTCTACCCAACAGATATGATTAAGAATATTTCCTTATCTGTGTTTAAAGCAATATCTGCTCATGGATTAAGAATGGCAAATTTGCTTTTTGCATGCTGAGCTCAAAACTAGTTTTGCAACCGGTTTCAGTTCAAACAGCTCTTGCATGGCGGTTTCTTCTAATAATTCCTATTTTGACATTTGTCAAAACCATTTTAATGTAATTTAAAATGGTAACATTTTCTTTTGAAAGAAACGGTGTCACTTAGATTTAAGCAGAATAATTATACCAAATGAATATTAATCACCATCAATGAAAACTGACAGATCTGAAAATGGAAAATTATTTTAAAGAAGAATTTAGTATCATACAGTTAAACGTTTAACATTTGTCAGAATATTTTTTCTATATAAAATGCTAATATTTTTCAGGGATATGCATTGTTTGGAAAAGATCCTATACACACTCATAAATTATCATAGCATTCATTAAACAAATCACTTAATCTATGCCTCCTCCACATCATAGTGTTGTGTTGATTTGAAACAGGGTAACTTTTTGCCTCTTTGCCTTCTTTCATATTTAAGGGTTTTTTTCATGTCAGGAGTGACTTGATAAACTGCAAGTCACTTCTGGTGTAAGAGAATTGGCCATCTGCAAGGACATTGCCCTGGGGACACCCAGATGTTTGATATTTTACCATCCTGTGGGAGGTTTCCCTCATGTCCCCACACGGGGAGCTAGAGCTAACAGACGGGAGCTCACCCCACCTCCTGGATTCAAACTGCTGGTCTTTTGTTCAGCAGTCCTGCTGGCACAAGGATTTAATCTTTGTGCCACCAGGAGCTCCTTTTCATACTTGTGTGAACAAGGGACAAAAGTTTTGTCTCAGTAATTACTCATATTAAAACATTCAAAATGTTTTAAAAACTCAATTTTTAAAAGCTGACCTGCACAGAGAATACTTACTTTTTAAAACCCTCTTATGTTTGTCATCAAGACAGACAACAAATTAACATGTAATTGCTTCCAGAAATATTTTTCCATGATATAATGCAGAAAAAGAAAAAGAAAGCCAATAGTCACGAGGGAAAGGAGTTGAAAGGAAATACTCAAAAACTGCACACTGAATAGAATAAAGTAAATCTTGTACATGATATGTGGAATGAATTTTTGGTTTATCAGTTATTTTCTCCTTATTTGAGGGGAGGGGGGTAATCTGCAATTTAGGGAGAGATATTTTGCCTTCTCTTACTAAAAGTGACATAATGTCCAGAGTCAGAGAAAATATTCTTAGTTATGACTTAGTAAAGCGATCCAACTTCAAAACTGGCTTCTTTTAATAATCTGAATGATTACTACATTTTGGAATAACACTAAACTTAACTTAATCAAAATGGGTCCTTCCAATCTCCTTACATCCACGCTAGTATCCCATGAGTCTGAAGCTTTCACAGGCTTATCTTCATAAAGCTAAACAATAGTAGAGTGCTACGTCCAAACAGTCTGTCCAAAATATTTCCATGAGAAGCAAAACACATTGCCATATTTATCTCCAGACTTCCATTTCTCTCTCTGCCATATCGAATGATTACAGTACTAGCAAACTGGTTTTTTCTTATAACCTTTTTATCATGTCAGAAGTGACTTGAGAACATACTGCAAGTCGCTTCTGGTGTGAGAGAATTGGCCGTCTACAGAGACATTGTTCAAGGGACGCCCAAAAATGTTACCAGGATGATGCTGAGAAGTTTCTCCCATGTCCCCACAAACTAGAGCTGACAGATGGGAGCTCACCCCATCTTGTGGATTCAAACCAGCAACCTTCAGGTCAGCAACCTAACAATTTAAACCAGTGATTCCCAAAGTGGGCGCTATCGCCCCCTGGTGGGCGCTGAAACGATCCGGGGGGTGGTGATGGCACCTATTAAAACACAGGGGCGTGGCCAGGGGAGGGGTGTGGTTTCTTTCCAAGAGCCTGAGACAGGGCTGAGCCTCTATACCTCTCCTAAGAGGCCTTTTAGGACTAAAGGGTGGGGATGGGGCAGGGGCAGGGGCAGGGGCAGGGTCTCTTCCCAAGAGCACGAGACAGGGCTGAGCCTCTGTATTCCTCCCCTGAGGCACTTGTTAGAACATGGGGGCGGGGTATAGAGGTTCAGCCCCATCAGGCACTGGGAAGACGCCCCGCCCCCTTCTCTAGCCCCACCCCCTGTGTCCTGGCAGGCTCCGCAGGACAGGGATAGAAGCTCAGCCCTGCCTCAGAGCTCGTAACTCCACCCATCCCAGTCCCCATCCCAGTCCTAGCCACCCATTTGTGGCCCCGCCCACCTCCCCCTCCCAACCCTGCATCTTGGACTAGGGGAGAGGCTCAGCCCCACCCTCTTGAGCAGGAGCCACACCCACCCCTCTAAGCCACACCCCCTTTCCAGGGGGCTCTGAGTAATATTTTTTCTGGAAAGGGGGTGGTAGGCCAAATAGTTTGGGAACCACTGGTTTAAACCATTGCACTACTTCTCTTCATAAAACCTCAAATATTTCCATATGGGAAGAAGAGGTACATGGACATCAAAACTTCTCAGCCTATTTCTTCACCCACAGACTTGGAGTCGATTTAGAGAAAGTTGGGATCATCTTACTCACAGGAATAAAAATGTAATTATTAATAGAATAAACTTACATTTATTGGTACCATGTAATGAGTCTACAGTTTTTTCTTACTTCTTCTAACCCTTCACCACACAACTGGAAAAATCAGCAAAGGCTCTGCTTCTGACAATGGAAATGCACACTGTCAGCAATTGTTGTTCCCAGCTGTTAATTGCCTCCCACATATCCATTAGAATATTCTGCTTCCATAACATTGGAAACAATAAAAAAGTGAATGTAGAATTGCTCTCATGAATGTAGAATTGCTAACTCTCTGCTAAAAGTTGTAATTGTTCTCCTTCTACTGATGCATGTAATCAGAAAATTAATGTTAAATTCTGGTCTGCACTCATGGAGCGCCCAGGCAACTGCCCAGCATGCCCATATGTTAAGGTGGCACTGACCACAGATTGAAAAAAAGTTACTACAGTAGAGTCTCACTTATCCAATACTCTCTTATCCAACGTTCTGGATTATCCAACGCATTTTTGTAGTCAATGTTTTCAATATATCATGATATTTTGGTGCTAAATTCATAAATACAGTAATTACTACATAGCATTACTGCGTATTGAACTACTTTTTCTGTCAAATTTGTTTTATAACATGATGTTTTAGTGCTTAATTTGTAAAATCATAACCTAATTTGATGTTTAATAGGCTTTTCCTTAATCTCTCCTTATTATACAACATATTTGCTTATCCAACATTCTGCCGGCCCGTTTAGCTTGGATAAGTGAGACTCTACTGTACTTGGATGACAAGCCCGAGTCCTTGGGAGTAACTAAATTCTAGGATAGCCAACTAAAGCTTGCAGATTTTAGGGCAACATTTAAACATGATAAACTGCCAAACGCACTGCCAGCATTGCCTGTACTGTCACCATAAGACTAAACTGCTACTCTGGAACAGTTTCAGAATAGCTGCATCTTAAACAAAGGAAGCTCCAGAGTTCTCTCTTCTTTTCTTGAATCTTAAGCAGCTTTTGCTTCCTTCTCTGACACAGTCCATGTTTTTCAATAAATCGCAGCTGATAAACATCCATATAATATTTATCACAAAATTGCTATAAGAAATTGAATGTGGATTGCTTCGAAGACACACATGCTCAGTAAATGTTGCTAGCTTGTATATTGTTCTAGCATCTGTGACAAATTATATTATTCCTGTTAAGTAAAGCAGTAAAAATGAAATAGGTTTAAAAGCAGTCAACCCCCTCCGGGCATATGGGACATGTTATTTCACTTAATTGTAGCATATGAATGTTAACCATTTTCATTCTTCAACAGTTTTTTTTTTTGCAGTTGAAAAACCACAACACACAGCAACCCATTATTTTATTATTTATTTGGTATATATCCTGCCTTTCTTCCAGTTTGGGACCCACATTGCTGAGATCACGTAGGCCTTGAGGAGGCGATCCATTGTGTCCCTTTAGATCCTCATCGATTTCCCAAGGTCCATTTCAAACACACACACAACTTTCAGCTAAAAATAGGCTTTCATGGTCTCTAAAAGCTGCTGTGGAGCTTAAACATGCAGTTGTCAGGGAGGCACCCTGAAACAGCCATACATCTTCCCCCCAAAAGGCATGAAAGATGACCAGAAGTGATACATCACTTCCAGTCATTCAAAATAGCAGTTGTAATGGTGTGCTGTGTCTCCCAAGAGCTCTGGAAGAACCACATGTGGTCCAATGTGGTCCCACAGGATCCAGACTGTGTCCATCTCTTGCCAAAATGGTCACATGCTAAAATTGTTAGTGTCACATATATCCTTTACTGTCAAGAGTCAGACGCCAATTAGCGAACAAAAATAGAGTTTATTCAGCAGATAAGCCAAAAAGTAATGTTAACACAGAAAAAACCTTGAAACACTTCACTATCAGTGCTTCAAGAGCAGTTCAAACAAAAATATAATTCAGCAACACAAGCAGGTAAAAACAAAGCTAAACAAACTTAGTGCAAACTGCACTTTCTGAGTCCAAGCCCTGCCAGCCGGCTCTGTAGTTTTCAAAGGAACAGTTCCCAAAAGAAAACACCAAATTGGTCAGGAAACAAACAAACAAACAAAGAATGCAGTAGACTGCTTCCACAATGTGGATAAAGCTGAAGGCTCCAAAAGGATGGTGAAAAGACGTCGTCCGGGATTCCAAGGTCAGGTCAGGAGATAACAGCGGTGTCCAAAGAGCAAGCCAGGAGTCAAAAGCCGATAGTAGTCATCAATCACAGGGCGAAGGCAGTAGCAAGGTCAAATTCCGGTCCAAGGTCTGAAGAGGGTGCAGTCATCCAAAACAGGTCCACGATAAGACACAGCGAGAGCCAAGCTAGGTGATAACAGCAGATTCAAATCATAGTCCAAGTCCAGTCTTCATGGAAACACAGAGATCCCAATGGCGCCTCAGCAACACCTTGCCACACGCAAAGTGCAGTGGCCAAACATTCCCATTTTATTCCCCTTCCTCCTGGGTGACCAAACACTCACACCCAAACACCAGGTGTCCCAAATCTACTCAGAGTCTGAGCTCCACACAGCTAGAGCTCGTGGATCTGGAGTACCTAGCAATTCGTTGGAGTCCCAATCATCCTGCCCACACTTAGCCCCATGAACACTTAAAGAACCATCCTCCCTTCTCCAAGCATCCCAATTGGGATCAGCTCCTGCAGAAACCCCAGGTTCAGAAGTATCCATAGACCCCAAATCCCCAGACATCTCCGGTGGCTGTGCCCATTCAGTGCCCGCTTCCCCAGCCACCACCTGTTCCTCAGCATCCATCTCCCCATCTGAATCTTCCTCAGAAGATCCCCCATATAACTCTCTAAGTCGCTTCCTGCGCAACTCCTCCAGTGAACCCTCATCATGAGGGTTTTTTCTTCCTCTTCGAATTCCATCCCCATCAACCATAATCCCCGAAGGCGCAGTCACAACATTTACAAATACTACTTTTTTTCCAGTGCACTAGATTTCAGTCATTAATAACAAGTGAAGACAAAATTAAAGCAATAGGTCAAATAGGCTGGGAATGATTTAGTTATTTCAAGTCTAATACACTTTAAGCTCAAAGTGATTGGCTTTAATGGGCCGTGTCCCTTGGTCCAAAAGTGAACACTTGCCAGACAGCGGCTATCCATTGCCTTCTGGCTTTGTGTCATTCTGCTTTCCTAGAATCTGTAATCCTAATGATCCCATTTCATCCGCCATGAGATTATTTGTGGTTTGTAAACTGAACAGGAATAGTAACCAAGCAAAGGAGAATTTAAACCAGGCGAAATAAGGTCTGAGATCTACTTAGTTATTTATATCCTGGAAAAGGACCAAACAGATTTTACTACAAAGCATTTGTATATGTGCATTTCTATATAAATGGGTTTAGCTAATGGAATTTAATAGAGGAATTCAAGAAAAAAACATTTCAGTTTCTGCCTTCTACTGTTGGCCAAAATAAATGAGTTTTATTTTATAAATGACTATGAAGTTAAGGGCCAGAATAATATTTCCATAAAGTTGAACAATAACAATGCAAGCCTTTGTTTATCTACTCAGGGAAATAATTTCTGTTGTGTTAAGTGGGTCCTCTACTCTCCCGAGAGTGTGTGAGTACTTCTTTTAACTGAAAATAAACCCCATTTCGTTCAAGGACTCACTTCTGTAAATAGATGCAGGCTCTTTAATTGCCTGTTTTCCTCCTCTTTCCCTGCTCCTCTTCAACAATGTTTCTTTAAGAGCACCCTTTGCCTCCTCCCCGATTTACTCATTTTACAATCTTTGCCATTCTTTCTGGAAAGATTTGTGCACTTGCAGGGATATGTGATAGGGTGGGATTAAACCACTGAGCTTCTGAACTTGCTGGCCGAAAGGTTGGTGGCTCGAATCGGCAGAGCGGGGGGAGCTCCCGCTGTTAGCCCCAGCTTCTGCCAACCTAGCAGTTCAAAAACATGCAAATATGAGTAGATCAATAGGTACCACTCTGCTGTGAAGGTAACAGCACTCCAGGCAGTGGTGCCAGCCACATGACCTTGGGGGCATCTACGGACAACGCTGACTCTTCGGCTTAAAAATGGAGATGAGCACCAATCCCCAGAGTCAGACATGGCTAGACTTAATGTCAAGTGGAAACCTTTACCTTTACCTTTAGTCTTCCCACTCACTACACTCCCTAGTTAATTGTGGGACATGCTGACTTCAATTTATGATGAATGAAAAACTCCAGGCCACCTTATCATCAAGGTCTTGCATACTCAAGGCCATCATTTATTTCACTGAGTTTGTCTGTGTTTAGCTATAATGTGGTTCTCCTCTTTTCCTACTGCCTTCACTGCTTGAAGAGTTTTAGCTTTCATCCACTGAGACTTCTCTTTCTTGTTGGCTGTAGATAGTGTCTTATTGCATTAATCTCTGACAGCATCCCTGGCTTCATCGCAGAGGTCTTCTGGCTCCCACTCAATTAGGTTTAATAGTGTGAATCTGTATTTACATTACCTTTAAATTCTACAAGGATGTTCTTCAGATTGTATTTTGGCACAATGATTAGTTCAGTGTTCTTTAGCTTTATTCTAATTTTTGATATCAGTACATCTGCTCTTGCCCTTGCTTTTGCAGAGCGAATTCTCTATCTTCTGATTCTACTGACATTGTCTATTTGATTTCTATATTAGCCATCATGTGATGTCAATGCATGAAGTCACCAATTTGGGCAGGGGGAATCAGATACATCAGTGAGTCAGCCAAGATCTCGTTCTGAAATGAGTTTGTGTTTGTGAGAGAATTGCTTTAGGCAATTATATTTCCTGTGTCAATGTACTGTATGTTGAAAGTGGCACATGAGAAAATGGGTTTATACTGATTTATTTTCTACCATAGGAAAAGGCATTAGTCTATTACCTGCTGGAAAATAATAATGAAGTTCCAAGGAGGCATATCCGTTATTCTATTCAAAATAGTTTATTTAAATGAGTGTGTTTATGCAGAAATGTTTGGAAGGGGGATGTGATGCTATGGGTGTCAAGCCCCAGAACCTATAGTGTTGTTGACCTAAATCTGGTGTGACCTGGGGAAATATATGCCTGTGAACAGAAGGGTGCAGCGTGTATATAGCTAGAAGGGCCAAGAGTTGTAATGTCTGGTTGGCTTCTGTAACTAACAGGTAGGAAGTAGGGAGTGTCTGGGTCACCACATACTGATGAATTAATGCTTCAACCATCCCTTACCATCCCAGGTTGGCTGAGACTGTTGGAGAATGAGGTACAACAACCTTGAACGAGCTACAAGCTACCATATTCGGCTGTATGGACATCAAAAATTTTCTACTTGGGTAATAGATATACTTGGTACAATTCTCACTTCTGTGGCAGCGCTGAAAAAAGTACAGATGTCCTACCAACTCTAGAGCCTTGAAAATGTAGAGGTTGGCAAGGCAAATCTGTTATTGATTGACTAGAAGATCTGCAAAATTCACAAACAAACTAAACTGTTGGAGACAGTGTAGCATCACCATTTGTGTAAAGTGATTAGTGAGAAAGGATGCAGTGGGGAAATATATAGTAAATACACACACACACACACACACACACACACATATACATATACAGTAGAGTTTCACTTATCCAAGATAAATGGGCTGGCAGCACATTGGATAAGCTAAAATGTTGGATAATAAGGAGGGATTAAGAAAAAGGCCTATTAAACATAAAATTACATTATGATTTCACAAATTAAGCACCAAAACATCATGTTTTACAACAAATTGACAGAAAAAACAGTTCAATGCACAGTAATGTTATGTAGTAATTACTATAGTTACGAATTTAGCACCAAAACATTGCAACATTTACTACAAAAACATTGACTACTAAAAGGCAGACTGCCTTGGATAATACAGAACATTAGTTAAGTGAAGCTTGGATAAGTGAGACTCTACTCTGTGTATACACACACACACACAGGATTTCAGCTTCCTTCTAACCTGTTGAATCCACTTTCTCCTTAGTTAGGCCCCTTCTACTCTGCCATATAAAATCCAGATTATCTGCTTTGAACTGGATTATATGGCAGTGTAGACTCATATAATCCAGTTCAATGTAGATCATGTGGATTATCTGATTTGATAATCTGTATTATATGGCAGTGTAGAAGGGGCCTTAGTCTATTTGTTCATTTGTCTAACAAACAACCTGCCACAGTCTCCAACCCCAGTAATGACTGAGGGCCCTTCCAGACAGGCCCTATATCACAGGATCCGATCCCAGGTTTTCTGTTTAACCCAGATTATCTGTCAGTGTCCTATACTCCAGTTTAAAGCAGAAAACCTGGGATCAGATTCTGGGATATAGGGCCTGTATGGAAGGGCCCAGTGCTAACATTCACAGATGAGATTCAGCTTTAGGGTCCCTGGCAACGAACTCCAGTAAGACTAATTTGCTTTCTTGTCACTGGATGACTTTTGTGACACAATATATGTGAGATTTTCATGCATACCTTGCTAGAGCATCCTGATTAATTACTGGCATAAGTTCATATGATGCTAGTCTTCCTGCACCCTAAATAACATAGGTACTACCATACTCATGTATAAGGGCAGATTAGGGGAGCAATATTGTGGATTTTGATATGAGTTGTGGATAAGTTGAGTATCATACTGTGGAGAGGAATGCAGCAATGCTGCCACAGGGGCCAGTTACCTCTGAACCTCCTTGGCATGTCCCTACCCAGCTAGTCAAAAAGGCCACAATGCAGAAACGAGAGAGGTTTAGTACTTCTTTTAGGTTTTCTTTGCATGGGTTAAACCGTCTCCTTTTGTCACTCTCTTCGGAGAAGGGTATGCTTACTTTTTTGATCAGACTTAAAATGCAACACTTACATTAAAGTGTGGATAAATCAGCGCAGATTTGGGGGCAATTTTTTGTCTAAAATTTCTTGACTTAGAAGTACATATATTATTCCAAAAAGAACTGAGGTATTAAGTGGTTCACTTAGGTCTCATCTACACTGCCATATAATGAAGCTTGAAGTTGCATTATATGATCAGGGTAGATTCATATAATGTAGTTTAATTTCATTGAACTGCATTATAGGAATGCACTGAGAGCTGAGCATGGTTCTGAAAAGGGCTTTTTTGGAATGACGATATTCAAGATTTGTCTCAGACATAGTTTAGAACCAATAATCTGCACACTCTTTTTTGTATCAAGGGTGTAGCAAAGTTACAATTCAAAAGTAGTTTAATGGACAGAGACCTTTTTAGTGTAACAAGTAATGTTTTTAGGTTAGCTGTATTGAAGGCATTTTGAAGATACTTTAAAGAGCTTGAATTTAAGTCCCTTAAAAATTTGAAGGGCATTTTTAAAAAGGAATTTCAATGAGTGTGTCAGTAACATTCATGGCATTGAATTAGAAGAGAGACTTTGCATTGAATTATATAATAAATTGCTTACTAAAAAAATTTCAGCTCGTGTCTCAAAATCCCTTTGCATTTTTTTGTAGTTGTTTTTCTTGTGTCAGTTGTTATCACAAGAAATCACCCCTAAAAAAACGTTTACTTCTATTTCCATGTCTTAGAGGTAAAGGTAAAAGTTTTTCCCTGACATTAAATCTAGTTGTGTCCAACTCTGGGAATTGGTGCTCATCTCCATTTCTAAGCTGAAGAGCTGGCATTGTCTGTAGACACCTCCAAGGTCATGTGACTGGCCTGACTGCATGGAGCACTGTTACCTTCCTGCCAGAGCTGTACTTATTGATCTACTCACATTTGCATGTTTTCAAACTGCTAGGTTGGCAGAAGCTGGGCTAACAGTGAGAGCTCACCCCACTCCCCAGATTTGAACCACTGACCTTGCCATCAGCAAGTTCAGCAGCTCAGCGGTTTAACCCACTGTGGCACCAGGGGCTTCCCATGTCTTAAAACTTTCCCAAATCTCAGTATATGCCTTTGGTTATCTACGGAAACAAATTGGCATCAGTAAAGAAGAAGAAAAGCCCCTCAAGCTATGAAGTTGGACTTTCATAGCATTTTGTTTAGTTTAATTGCATTATATTAATAACTGAGTTAATTTTATTTTATTTCAATATTTACCATTTATAAGTTTAAACTGTGTCATTTTGAAATTAATCACATTGCATCCAAATCCTGAAAAAGGATGTAGTTTAAACAGAAGAAGTGGAACATTATGAAGAAGAGGGAGAAGAATAGCATTTGTTACTTTTAAAAGCATGGGGAAAAGTGGATTTGACTGTGGCTACTTAACCATAATTGTCAAAAGTGCAATCTCCATGTTCACAATGGCATATCTCAGACTTCTGTTTAGAGGTGTGTATATTTTGCTCTGGTTTTCACCTTCCCTATGACATCTGTCCAGCTCCTATCAGGGCTAGAATATTAAGCTAACAGTACTAGCGATGTGATGCAATATGACGTTTCTCCTGTATTTACAGAGCACTTACTGATATTCAGTAAATAAATAAAAAGGAAAGAAAAGACTACTGACATCACTGCCATGGTTACTACATTTATTTATTTTTATTTATTGTATAACTTCAGTGCTGAGGCGTTCCAAAGACAACAAAAAGTTTTCTTTCCAACTATGCACAGATAAAACTTGGAGCACAATGTGGAGAAGTAGCAGTAAAATAAATGAGGGAACACCATGAAATCGTAAGAGCTTAGACATCACCATAGTTTTGATTTATGACATTATAAATGTTGTATTTCCCTGGGAAAAGAAACTCCCTCAGTATCAAAATTCTCAATGCATGCACATGCATGTTCATTTAAGAGGAATGAAAAATGTTTGGTGCTTGCTAAACACATGGACATTTTCAGCACCAGTGAAAATTAACTGAAATAGTTGAAAATTTACCTACTCAAGGTGCTTATTGGTTGATACTAAAATATCCCCAACAACATTTCCTCCCCTCTCCCATCTCCAGAATAATTTAAACTGCAAACAAACCTGAAGGGTCTATGTTCCTCTAATTCTACACTATATAATTAATGCAGTTTGACATCACTTTAACTGTTATGTCTCAATCCTACGGAATCCTGGGATTTGTAGTTTCATGAGGTACCTGCCCTCTTGGACTAATGAGGATAAAGACCCTGTAAAACTGCAGTTCAGAAGATTCCATGGCATTGGACCATGACAGTTAAAGTGGTCTCAAACTGCATCTGATGTGTAGACATGCCCTAGGTGCATGTATGTGTATAAAATGGGTCACATGCATAGCTTTAGAGAACAGTAGAAGGAAAAAAGACTAGAGAACGGTTTACTTAATTAGTCTGAATGTCTGCAATATAAATTTTGGAAAGAAAAGCCAAAAGGAAGTCAAGTTCATATTGAAATTGAAAGCTTTACAGTGAGTTCTCTTTTTATGTAGAGCAGATATCGCCATTCTCTCCTGTGACAGAACAACAGGTCAAAGGAAAGTGGTTCCATTGAGCAATGTTTTTATTTACCACTATATTTCTCAGTTATTCTCCAGAAACTCAAGGCAGAAAACTCTGGGCTGAATCCTTTTATTACTTTCATCCAGCCCTGGCCCAAAGAATCAGTGAAATTTACCTATGTGTTGACTCCACATTTAACTACTAAGAGATCTACTTGAGTTGGAACTAGTCAGTAAATTTTAAGCCCTGTGTTGCATTTACTTTCCAATTTCCATTGGCTCAAGGTTTTACTATACATTTTAAAGGGGTTGAACTTATTTGAGAGTGGGGTTTTCAGTACAGCACCTTGAATAGTTTCCCTAAAGTATAATTAAAATTCACAGCAGATTCATCATTCAACTGACATGCAACACACTGCTACATACAACCCAATGAGTGAAGGTTAAGAGAAAAGATAATGATTAACTCAAGATAATAAGTTTTATAGCTGAATGGGAATTGGATTCTGTATCAATCTCCTAGTTTGGCACTCTAACGACTACAACACAGTGACACTGCATGATGAGGCTTATCTGTACCATACCACTTTTTCAAAAATATGGGAAGATTCAACAAGAAATGAAAGGTCTTTTGTATAGCACTCCAGTGCATATCTGCACATTGTCATCTACTATTCTGGAGGTTTTATTTATTTATTTATTTATTATTTAAACTTATATGCCGCCTCTCCCCTAGGGCTCGGGGCGGCTTACAAGAAAGGCTAAAATCTAACAATTTAAAAACATCTTTAAAATATCTTTAAAAATAATAATAATTTTTAAAAATCTTAAAAACACTCCCCCAGGGCTCAGAGTGGCTTATAAAAACAGCTAAAATCTAAGCAATTTAAAAACAGCAATAGCGGAGATCAAAAGCCTGCCGAAACAGGTGTGTCTTACATGCCCTGCGGAAGACTGATAAGTCCCGCAGGGCACGAACTTCAGGCGGCACAGTGTTCCAGAGTGATGGCGCCACTGATGTAAAAGCTCTACGTCTGGTTGCTGTTAGGCGCAAGGTCTTAAAACTGGGAACTTCCAATAGATCTTGGTGCTCCGAACAGAGGGATCTCTGGGGTTAGTAGGGAGTGAGGCGGTCCCTCAGGTACATTGGCCCTAGACCATGTAAGGCCTTAAAGGTAAGCACCATCACTTTGAAAGTGATCCGGTACTCAATTGGTAACCAGTGCAGCTCTAGTAGGATTGGTGTTATATGACATCTCATCGGGACTCCCGCAAGAAGTCGAGCAGCTGCATTTTGTACCAACTTGAGGTTCCGGATCACCGACAAAGGAAGGCCAATGTAGAGGGCGTTACAGTAGTCCAGTCTTGAGATGACCGTGGCCTGGATCACTGTAGCTAGGTCGTCCCTTGACAGATAGGGGGCCAGCCGTCTAGCCTGCCGCAGGTGAAAGAAGGCGGTTTTGCTAACGGCGGAGACCTGGGCTTCCATTGTCAGCAGAGGGTCCAAAAGGACTCCCAGACTCTTTACCAATAATGACGGGCATAGCACCTCGCCATCCAGGGTAGGCAACTGGATATCCCCACTGCCCGGTCGACCCAGCCACAAGATCTCCGTCTTTGCTGGATTCACCCTCAACCTGCTGGCACGCAGCCATCCAGTAACAGCCTCAAGGCATTGATGAAAGTTATCGGGTACAGAGTCCGGTTGGCCTTCCATCTTCAACATAAGCTGAGTGTCATCAGCGTACTGGTAGCACTCGAGTCCGAAACCTCGAACCAGCTGAGCAAGTGGTCGCATATAGATATTAAACAACAGAGGGGAGAGAATGGCCCCTTGAGGCACCCCACAAAGTAGAGGGGACCTTTCAGAGACCATAAAAGCCTTCATAAAAGAGAATATGTGTTCTTGTGGCTAACTATAGGCCCAAATTCATTTTGCTTCTGTCCTTTCCAGTCCTATTACTCTGTATACTTGATGAACATCATTTTCCATCTCTTTGAGGGCTCTTGTCGAAGGCTTTCATGGCCAGAATCACAGGGTTGTTGTATGTTTTCCAGGCTGTATGGCTATGTTTCAGAAGCATGTTCCAGAATACTTCTGGAACATAGCCATACAGCCCAGAAACACACACAACAACCCTCTTTGAAGGCTCCTTGAAATATGTCCTACCATAATCCAGAACGTAGAACAAAGAACGTAGAGATGCATTGGGAATGAACAGCAGGGATGGACAGCATGATGTAGTGACCCCCAAGTCCTGACATAAAGCAGGATTACATGAATCAAGCTTCTCTATTCTCATCAAAGGTGATATTGAAGGCAGTGATGGTTATCTGCTGTCAATTTGACTTTGACTCATGGTAACCCTATGAGTCATGTCATATCATGATATATCCAAAGCACTAAGCTACAACTCTGGGGACCAGGTTTGATTCCCTGCTCGATCATAGAAACCCAGAAAAACCTATGACCTTAGCATCGCTATAAGTCACCTTAAAGGCACACAGCAGCAGCAACAAACAACTTGTGAAACCTGAGACCATGGAGCTCTAAACTACTTGTAAATCATTTAGTTTTTATAGGAGCAATTTCCTCCTTATTTCATATCCCAGATGGATAGGAAAGAAGACAAAAGTTGCTATAGAATGAAAGAGAAAGAGAGAAATTGCCTCGCTTACCGATCCCAGAAAATCCTGTCGAGTTAATCTGTCTCTCAGTTGCAAAGCCCCCCTATTGTACAGCCACAAGGCTGCTGGTGCACGTATGTAAGCAAGCATATTAAAAACAAAGTGGATTAAATGGTAACTCTGGGCAATGTTTGTGTTGAACTAAAGAGTTCCAAAGAGGAATATACAGTTATCACTTACTGTTGTAATTTAGTGCCAAGTCTCTGTAAAGACTTCCCTTTAATGGAGAGAAGATAACAGGCTAATAGTACTTTAGCTAAATAGGATTAATTAGCAGGAAGCTGACTGATTAGTTTGCTGCTGACCTGTAAAACCAAATAAGAATGGGGTCACTGGAAAATAATGGAGCTATTTAGAGTTTAGGTCAATGTCAAGTAATAGATAATGTCAGTGGAAGATCAACTGATATCATAATGTTAAAAGGTAAGAGATTTCTTCTGGTGCACAAAGATTTCTGTCTTTTGAAATGGCATTTATTTTTCCTAAGTAGAATCACTTGTGTATTCCAAAACAAACAACTACAGCATCTAAGTTTTCCTATTCACTGTGGCCAAGTTTTTTTTGAGCTTTCTCCTAACTTTGTTATACAAATCCACCTCGTATGACCCTCAGGTCCTGACAAAAACCAGGATTACACGAATCAAGCTTCTCTACTTTTATCAGTGGTGAGGTTGATAACAATGGTGGTTATCTGCTATCAAACTGACTTTGACTCATGATAACCCTCTGATTCATGTCACATCATGATATGTCTAAGGTATGACACCCTCGGTTTAGTCATTTTGCTTCCAGTGAGAAGTTCTGAATGGATTCCCTCTTAGACTCTATTGTCTTTTGAGCAACACGCAATATCAAGAGACTTGTTCTCCAGCACATTTCAAATGAGTTGATTTTCTTCCTATTAGGTTTGTCCACTGCCCAGCTTTAATACCCATGTGAAAGGAGTGGTGGTGGTGCAATGGGTTATACCCTTGTGCCAGCAAGTCGGCTGACCTGAAGGTTACCGGTTTGAATCCGTGAGGTGGGGTGAGCTCTCATCTGTCAGCTCTAGCTTGCAGGGACATGAGAGAAGCCTCCCAGCTGTCCCCTGGGCAACGTCTCTGTAGATGGACAATTCTCTCACACCAGAAGCAACTTGCAAGCCTGGCTGCCCAAGGACACTTCTCATTACTTTTTATTATGGAACTTTCAAAAGACCAGAAGTCAGGGTCAGCAAATAAAATTAACCATAGGACTCCATTCTTTTTTGTTACCTTGTGGAATTAGTTGATGATGGTAACATGGATTTTAGATTGTTTTTCTAATACTTTATCTCTATTAGATAAATTCATTGCAGGTAGGTATATTCACTATTGATAGCTAAATGGAATCTCTCAATAATAATAATAATAATAATAATAATAATAATCATCATCATCATCATCATCATCATCTATATCCATAATAAAAGTGAAAAGCTGTATGTGGCATGGGTGGCTATAGTTCCCAGTGCTAAGAAGCCACCAACCTGACTTTGCAGGTTACAGCGAGCACCATGAATATGTATCCCAACCCCTGCCAATGTCCTCCCCAAACACTAGGGCCCACCACCCAAGGAATGCTTTCATTTGGAAACCATTTCATTCTAGATTTTGCATTTTCCTCCACCACAGGCAGGCATCCCAGGGTTCTCCATTGGTGTGGAATTTGCATGACCCCGCCTACTGCCCTTTCCTTTCAAATCTGTCTGTATTTATTTATTTATTTCCAATATTTCTATCCCGCCCTTCTCACCCGAAGGGACTCAGGGCGGCGTACAATTGGCAACAATTTGATGCCGGCACATCATTAAAAACAAACAGCATATAAAATCTATTACAAACAGTTAAATACAGTATAAAATATAAAACATATGGTTAAAATCCGTTCATCCAATATCCTCGTACTTTATTCATACATCAGTCTGGGTCTTCTTTGTCGTTTATTCGTTAAAAGCCTGAGAATATAGCCATGTTTTTAAGGCTTTCCTAAAACTCAAAAGGGTTGGGGCTTGCCGTATTTCTCTGGGGAGGGCATTCCACAGTCGGGGAGCCACCACCGAGAAGGCCCTGTCCCTCGCTCCCACCTTGTGAGGCAGGCAGGATCGAGAGCAGGGCCTCACCAGATGACCTTAGGGATCTTGCTGGCTCATAGGAGGAGATACGTTCAGATGCATAACAAATACAGCAGGACTGAGCGGCAACTAAACTTACTGGAGGAGTTTGGGGAATTGACTCCGCATGGTGGAAGTTGTAGTTCACCCTGCATCGAGTCAGAGCACTGTGACTCCTACTGGGGAATTTAGAGGAGTTGTAGTTCACCTACACCCAGAACACTATGAACCCAAACAATGATGGGTCTGGACCAAACTTGCCATGCATACCCAATATGCACAGACTTGAATACTGGTGGGTTTTGAGGGGAATTTGCCTGGACATTTGGGAGTAGTAGGTACTGGGATTTATAGTTCACCTGCAATGAATGAGCACTTCGAACCCCACCAATGATGGACCAGGACCAAACTTGGCACACAGAACCCCTATAACCAACAGAACATATTTGGACAAATTTGGGGAAAAGGGAGTTATATTTCACCTGCATCCAGAGAAACAGTGACCCCCACCAACAATGGACTGGGACCAAACTTTGCACAGAGAAGCCTCATGACCAACTGAACATACTGCAGGGGTTGTAGTAGTCTGGGAGTTGTAGTAGTTCACCCCCATCCAGAGAGCACTGCAGCCAGGCGACGACCAGCCAACGACAGATCTGGACCACACTTGGTACACAGATCCAAAATGGCCAACTTTAAATATTAGCAGCGATTGGGGAGGATTGACCCACGATTCTGGGAATTGTAGTTCACTCACTCCAAACTAAGAATACCTGACATTCAAAGACAAATAATGCCTTTTTCAAATAACCCAGGCATTGCTGGGTCCCCAGGCTAGTAAATAAATAAAGGTAAAGGTTTTCCCCTGACATTAAGTCTAGTCATGTCTGACTCTGGGGATTGGTGCTCATCTCCATTTCTAAGCTGACGTTGTCCGTAGATACCTCCAAGGTCATGTGGCTGGCATGACTGCATGGAGCACCATTACCTTCCCGCCGGAGTGGTACCTATTGATCTACTTACATTTGCATATTTTTGAACTGCTAGGTTGGCAGAAGCTGGGGCTAACAGCAGGAGCTCACCCCGCTCCTCGGATTTGAACCACTGACCTTTCAGTCAGCAAGTTCAGCAGCTCAGTGGTTTAACCTGCTATGCCACCACAGTATAATAATATACTTTATTTGTATTCCATTCTATCTCCCCGAGGGGACTCAGAGTGGATTACAGGTACATATATATAGTAAACATTTAATGTCATTATAGAATTGACAGTGACACACAATACATTAACAGAGGCAGGCTTCCCTCCTTCATTTCCAGCGTTTCGAGTCTGTGCTCGACTTGGCTATGGGGAGGTGCTGTTGTTTCATTCTTCCACACCAAGGAGTCTATCAATCAAACCGCCAACATGTTTTTTAGAGGCGCCTTTTACCTCTCCACTGAAGTGGTACATATTTATCTACTCACAGCTGTTTTCAAACTGCCCGGTAGGTAGAAGCTAGGCTGATGGCAGGAGCTCACCCGTCCTGCAGCTTGAACTGTCAACCTTTCAGGCAGCAAGATCTTTTGTAGCTGGCGGTTTAACCCGCTGTGCTATAGCCGCAGCCTGTACATACAGGAGTATGTTTGAATAATTTTTGTTGTGGAACAAATATAGAAGGATTTCACAAATCACATCTCAGAGGAATATGACTAATTACTGTTATAACAAAACCAGATCTTTGAATGCACAGAATTCTTCTGGCTCTAATGAAAATGTTGTTCTTCTTGGTATACAGAGGAGAATAAGAGACATTTCCATCAACACAGGATTTTCAATTAGGAAGATCGTACACATGCAGGGGGAAACCAAAGTGTAATTTACTATCTTGGAGAAAGCAATAGATTTAATATATTAGGCTGATGAAAAATACAATATTACTCCAATACTCTTCCCATTTTTAAAATTAATAAGATTTCTGCAGAAGCTTACTAAATGCAGAAAACGGATTCCTTTTCCATTTTCCTTGAAGCAATGTCATTGTGGTTTCTTCTCATCATATTATCCTCTAACAGTATAAGAAGAATGCACATGATTTAATGGCAAATGGTGTTTGTAGCCCAGCCTCACAGGAACATGAAGATCTCCTTCAGGGACTCATGTTGAAGGAGCGTGCTGAAGACAAGGATGCAGTCTGCTACTGCCAAGTCAAACAGTATTTGTAAATGGAGATGGGTGAATTAGTGGCACAATTACTGCAAGTAAACAAGTATGCCCAAGAAATAGATGACCTTAAGTTTCCAGAGATAACACTGTTTGCTTACTTTGGCTCCATACGTGTTTGATTCACAAACATCTTAAGGTGGCTTGGTTGCCCTTAAGCGACCATACATCCTGATTATAAACATCCTTTGTCAGACATGAGTCCTCTGAATTCAATAAAGCATTCCTCCCTTTTAATTATGCTTAGGGTTTTCAATCTTGGGCAAGAAGTTATCTACTTCTAAAAGGATTTCATCTGTACCGCTGTAAATATTTGCTAGAAAATAGGCACCATGGAGTCTTCTAACAATGTGAATGGGGACCTGGGTAATCCAGGCCTATGAGTGTTAACTCTCCATTGCAGAAAGTCTTCCAGTTGGAAGGTGTGTGTATTTTATATACAAGATTGCAAGATCAGCACTCTGTCCTTCATCTATCCCCCACTAGCCTTCAGGAGGTAATCAGGATTACTTGACTGCTTTCACTCCTGTCTTGTCAACCTTTCTCTTAACCCTTACAGTTAGTGTCACCCCATCTGATAATGTCGCCCTCTGCATCCCCCCAGGGGTGCTACTGAGTACAGATGCCTTTGGAACAGATACAGCAGGACTCTTCTTACATCCTTATGGATAAAACCCATTTAAATTTCACATATTTTTGGTTGGAAGCAATTAAGAAAATTCCTAATAGCATCATGTTGCGCCCATATGAGGATTTTTAATAAATAAATAAAGGCTTTATCACTTCAGTGTAAAGCTGGAAAATCAGAAGCGTCAGTATTTTCTGCAGTCAATATGCTCCGTTGAAAATCATTGGGTTTTTTTGTTTTTGTTTTTGCTAAGCCTGAACATTTGCCCAGAGACAAATACTGGGTGGGTGGGAAATGATCTCAGTGCCATTTACAGCTTGGGTAGCAAACATAGCAATCATGCAGATACATAGTTTAGAACTTGAAATATTTCAAAATCATGTTCAAGTCTCAAATATCATGGAATTGACTTCAAAGGCCAGCATATGTCAAGATTTATATTACCCCCAATGCCACTACTTTTATGCATAACAGAGCCCAAGGGATGTGACTTTTCCAAATGTTTTGCTGTGCTAGAAACCACACCCACCCTTTCAGCTATATCTCTTGAGCCATTTAAGAATGTATTTGACGTGACTTCTAATTCAGAGTGAAGGCAATGCATATCCAGGAGGCTCAGAATTGGCTCCGCATTGTGCTTTGCCAGGAAAGGTAAAGCCAGAAAATGCAGTTCCAAGGCCAAGGAGAAAAGTTTCAAAAAATATTTCCTACTCTTCTCCCAGAAACTTTGTTTTAAAAAAGAAAAGAATTCTGAAACTAATGGTTTTTGACACATATCTCCTTTTATTTGAGCCAACATTCTGATAATCAGAAGGTTTTTTTAAAAGTTACTGAATACATTTGCGTACATACAGAACAAATTTGTTGTTTATTTGTACAGTCGCTTCCGACTCTTCATGACCTCATGGACCAGCCCAGGCCAGAGCTCCCTGTTGGCCGTCGCCACCCCCAGCTCCTTCAAGGTCAAGCCAGTCACTTCAAGGATACCATCCATCCATCTTGCCCTTGGTCAGCCTCTCTTCCTTTTTCCTTCCATTTTCCCCAGGATCATTCTCTTCTCCAAGCTTTCCTGTCTTCTCATTATGTGGCCAAAGTACTTCATCTTTGCCTCTAATATCCTTCCCTCCAGTGAGCAGTCGGTCATTATTTCCTGGAGTATGAGGTGCCCAAGCTCCAGCACCGCGACAAAGTAATGATCCTTTGCAGGACAGAATAAATAAACCCTATGAATAAAGAAAGAGAGATCTTCATGCACAACGGTTGAGGTGAAAAAGTGTTACAATAATGTACATAGAACTATGAAGACCTTACATCCCATATAACATATGTTATAATTGTGCAATGCAGTTGAATGGAGTTTTATCTTTTTCTCCTGCTCATGCTCTCTTCAG
Source organism: Anolis carolinensis (assembly GCF_035594765.1). Taxonomy (NCBI): domain Eukaryota; kingdom Metazoa; phylum Chordata; class Lepidosauria; order Squamata; family Anolidae; genus Anolis; species Anolis carolinensis. The sequence continues at coordinate 118,270,641 of NC_085841.1, read as the reverse complement.
CAAGAAATAGCCACCATATAGTTAATGTACTACTATGTACTATTGCAGATGCAATACAAAGATTTGGCTCATGGCCAAGGTAGAAGTCAAGTTTTAGTTGTTGATATGATGAGTATGTACAAAATAGGTTCGACATATTTTGAATAGATAAAGTGAGTAGCCCAAAAACTGCTCTAAATTTAAAAACTAACATAATTGCAAGACAAGCTGCCATGTTCCTTTTCAAAGAATGCTACAGGAGAGATCAGAATACATTCTATGCTACTCTTCTATATTTATTTTTTATCCATATGGGATAAGAAAGGAAGTTGAGATTATTACCGGACAAATTTGTCAGAGCAGAGGGCAGGAAGGAATGAAGGAATTCTGTTCACCTTAGGATCAACATTTTCATTGGGTTGTTGTGAGTTTTCCACTCTAACAACTATCATGTCAGACTACACAGAGAAGCCATTGAAATCCACAAGCATGTGGACTATTTCAACAGAAAGGAGAAAGCCACAAAAATGAACAAATTTTGGTTACCAGAATTTTTAAAAAAACTCTAAAATCAGAACACTAAATAAAGAACAACAGTCTGAAAACAGAGGAATTCCAGACATGAATCAATCAGGGCCAGCTAACACCTCCCAGGATTCCTCCAGGCAGGAAGAAGTCAGGCCTTGAAGCTAGCAAGGCCATTAATGCTAATCAAGATGATTAATTGCAACATTCATACTGGCCTCCAACAGCTGAGTTTTTTCTCCCACCCTGGACCTTTCACAGATATAAAAACCCTCCCTTGCTTAGTTTCCAATATACCTCACAACCTCTGAGGATGCCTGCCATATATGTGGGTGAAACGTCAAGAGAGAATGCTTCTGGAACTTGGCCATATAGCCTGGAAAACTCACAGCAACCCAGTGATTCCGGCCATGAAAGCCTTTGACAACACACTGAACATTTTAATTAGTTTGTATGTTTCCCTAAAAACATATGTTTCTCACAGATATCCACAAGAACCAACTTCTGTCATGAAACCATGAAGTCTTTGTGATGCCTGTCAGATTAGTTGAGACAGTTCAATGAAAAACTAGCATACAACTCAGTCTAGAATGGACTGAGAAAAATCTGGACCACTGTGGGAGGCTGAGACCTTCTAGGGCTGCAGCCCTCATTGTATCTCCCCCCTCCCAAAATAAGTTTCACCCTAAATATGAGCTGTGTGAGTAGGGGTTCACATGTTTTGTGGTCCCTTTGGGTCATTTTAGGCTCATGGAAGCACTTTTTTAGCAACAGAAAGGGAACAGAAGTCATTTTCTGTTTTAGAAAAACGCTTCTCCCAGACTTATTTTTGGAACCCTGTGAGATTGTAAAAATCTAGATATACAATATGTCCTTCTTTCTCTTGTGGGAGAACAGTGGCAATTTGTGGATGAGCAAGACAGTGCCTTCTCCCAGAACAGTGGAGACAGATATTCTTTCTCACTCTATCATTTGCCTATATGAGAAAACCTGGAAGTATGGGAAGATGCACCAGGAAGAAGGGAGATACTGGCCAGAGCGAGAGGCTGGGTGTGTTCGCTACATAAATATAGTTTTGTATTAAACTCTTCAGCAATGCATTTCACAGGGCCAACAATTCCAGCCCTTGAGAAATGTCATTTGTAAGTTAGACAAAATACATTCCAAACGCTTGGTTTTGAGATGGCCAGCATGACTCACATAGCTTTCCAAATATTTTAATAGAGATATTTTACAACCTGTTGCTTAATAAACTTGAAGAAATTAAAACCATTTTCTGGGAAAGGAAGGAAGGAAGGAAGGAAGGAAGGAAGGAAGGAAGGAAGGAAGGAAGGAAGGAAGGAAGGAAGGAAGGAAGGAAGGAAGGAAGGCAGGCAGGCTGTCATTTTTTAAATCATTTTACACTTATAGTCTCTATCCCAGGCTCCAAATGGTAAAGGGAATAACAATACCATATGTATAACAAATGAAAAGTTTTTATTTTGATTTTCAGAAGATGTATTTGAAAGAAAGTCTTATTTGTACTTGGTAACATGGGGGGGCTCATTCATTAATCTTCATTATCTTTTGCATTTGAAAATGCTTTGTAAAATAATAAATATGCACCTGAGTGAAGGATGTTTGTTGGACAACAACATCAGCTCCAGCCATTGAAAGAAAGAGTGGACTCAAAACCAAACTGAAACAAAAGGCACATAGGATGGAACTCTTGGCATGAGCCAGATAACAGTACATTTCTATTTCTAATACCCTTTCCTTACTTACACTCAACATGTTTTACTTGATATTTATTAATTTCATTTACAATAATAAGATTTGGGAGTTGTAGTTTTACAAGGTGTTTGCCCTTCTGTGCCAAAGAGAGTTGGTTCTTAATTAAAATAGTTTTAGATAAACTACCTAATGTGCTGAACCTGGATAAAACACAAAGTGAATTCACCAGCCTACTGATGTAGAGGCCATCAGTCACTGCAACAGAGCGAATCTGATAAAAAAGTAGGAAAGAAAAGGAAATATAATCCACGAGAGTCAATATGATGTGGTGGATTGAGTGTTGCACTAGGAGACCAATATTTGAATCACAACTCAGCCATGGAAATCCACAGAAGACCTTGGACACACTCATAGAATCATAGAATCATAGAGCTGGAAGAGACCACATGGGCCATCCAGTCCAACCCCCTGCCAAGAAGCAGGAAATCACATTCAAAGCACTCCCGACAGATAGTCATCCAGCCTCTGCTTAAAAGTCTCCAAAGAAGGACCCTCCACCACACTCCAGGGGAGAGAGTTCGACTGCTGAACAGTTCTCAAAGTGAGGATGTTCTTCCTAATTTTCCTGTACTTTGAAAACCTTGTTCCATGTCCTAGTCTCCAGGGCAGCAGAAAATAAGCTTGCTCCTTTCTCCCTTTGACTTCCCCTCATATATTTATACATGACCATCATGTCTCTTCTCAGCCTTCTCTTCTGCAGACTAAACATGCCCAGATCTTTAAGCCGCTCCTTATAGGACTTGTTCTCTAGACCCCTGATCATTTTAGTCATCCTCCTTTTGACACATTCTAGCTTGTCAACATCTCTCTTCAATTGCGGAGCCCAGAATTGGACACAATATTCCAGGTGTGGTCTGACCAAGGCAGAAAAGAGGTAGCATGACTTCCCTGGATCTAGACACTGTACTCCTATTGATGCAGGCCAAAATCCCATTGGCTTTTTTTGCCGCTGTGTCGCATTCTTGGCTCATGTTTAACTTGTTGTTCATGAGGACTCCAAGATCTTTTTCACACGTACTGCTGTCAAGCCAGGCGTCCCCCATTCTGTATCTTTGCATTCCATTTTTTTCTGCCGAAGTGGAGTATCTTGCATTTGTCGTTGTTGAACTTCATTTTGTTAGTTGTGGTCCATCTCTCTAGTTTGTTAAGATTGTTTTGAATTCTGCTTCTGTCTTCTGGAGTGTTAGCTATCCCTCCCAGTTTGATGTCATCTGCAAACTTGATGATCGTGCCTTTTAACCCTTCGTCTGAGTTGTTAATAAAGATGTTGAACAGAACTGGGCCCAGGATGGAACCCTGCAGCACTCCACTCGTGACTTCTTTCCAGGATGAAGAGGAAGCATTGGTGAGAATCACCCTTTGGGTTCATTCACTTAGCCAATTACAGATCCACCTAACCGTAGTTTTGCCTAGCCCACATTTGACTAGCTTTTTTGCCAGAAGATCATGGGGGACCTTGTCGAAGGCCTTACTGAAATCCAGATATGCTACATCTACGGCATTCCCTGTATGTAACCAGCTCCCAACTCTATCAAAAAAAGAGATCAGATTAATCTGGAATGACTTATTTTTGATAAATCAGTGTTGAGCATTAACGACGACCACATTCCTTTCTAAGTGATCTTTTCCAGAATCTTGCCTGGTATCAATGTGAGACTGACTGGATAGTAATTGTTTGGGTCGTTCTTTTTTCCGTTCTTGAATATAGGGACCACATTTGCCCTTCTTCAATCTGCTGAGACCTCTCCCATTCCCACTCTCTCAGTCTCAAACGAACAAATCTTGCTAAGAAACCCCCCATGGTATTTTCACCATAAGTTGAAGATGTTGAGAGTACACAACAAACAAATGCAGTCCAATTTGACTGTCAAATGAAGACTGGAAAAAATGGGATAGACATTATTGTTCAGCACTCTTTCTTGGCATTGCATTTTCCTCTTAATAATAATTTAATTGTCAATTGGTGACCCATCCTTTGAGAATGTTCCACCCATACTTTCATTCTATGTTTGGATGTCTCTAAACAAATGTTAGCTTTAGTGAACAATATATTTATGCCGGATAAATATTTACAAAAGCAAACAATGCTTCATTCCAAAGGGATCCATAAATAATAATATGAAAGCACATCTTTTCCCTCTGCTTTTGCAACACTGTTTCTGTTGTTCTTTTGCAAGGAGGAAAAAGGGGAAGAGAATCCAGGAGAAGCCTGTAAGTATCCTACTCATCTAACAAGTGTCCCAACAATACAAATGGTATCATTTGGTTACTTCCTTCCCTTTTCTCTAGAAGAAGTCTAAGTTTGCAAAAATACTCAGACTTAACAATTTTGCATGAGACTTTAAAATTCTGCCCATCTTCCACTTATTACATGAATATTTAGAATGAAAAATCCAGAGAACTTCATCTTCTTTGAACAATTTTTATATGAAAAGAAGAAAAAATAATTAGCAGTAAGAAATTTATTGACATAGAAGCATTAGTTTTTGAAACTGCCCCTATATCCCAGGATTTGATCCCAGATTATCTGTTTATCCCAGATTATCTGGCAGTGGAGACTCATATAATCCAGTTTAAAGCAAGTCAGCAGTCCTGCCGGTGCAGAGGTTTAATCCATTGCACCACCGGGGTTTCCCATCTGGGATTGGATCCTAGGATATAGGGCAGTGTGGAAGGGCCTCAAAAGGTAACAGTCAAGAATACAGATTCCGTACACAGTCAACCTTTCACATTCGATGGGGTCAAGGGCACAGGGCCCTTGTGAAAGCGAAAAACTGCATAAAGAAATTTGATATTTTAACAAGCAATGGCACCATTATGCTACTATGAAAGATGATGGTGGTTATCATCCAAGTGGGGCCATTTGGGCAAAGGGTGGAGACAAGGGCACAGTATTCCACATCTGTAGGGGTTCGGGGCACACGACACTACAGTGAAAGTGAAAAACCTCCAATACATTCCTAATTATTTTTACCTGAGGATGCATCTACTTTATATACTCGAGTATAAGCCTAGTTTTTCAGTCCTTTTTTAGGACTGAAAAAAACCCTCCTCAGCTTATACTCGGGTGAGGGTCCTGATGGGCTTATATTCAGGTCGGCTTATACTCAAGTATATATGGTTTACTTATTATTTTTCTCTATTATTATTGGTATTGTTACATTTATTATTTTACTCTATTAATTTTTATTATTGCATGTATTATTTTACTCTATTATTGTTGTTACTTTTACATTTATTTTACTCTATTTTTATTTGTATTAATATGTTTATTATTTTACTCTATTTATTATTACATTTATTATTTTACTGCATTTATTATTATAATTACATTTATTATTTCACTCTATTATTATTAAAAGGAGACATAAGCACATTTACATTGAAGAAGATGAAAATAATGATTTAATCAGAGTTGAATAGTCATATCTTAAATTACAGTTTAATGTAAAGATTCAGAAACATTTAAACTACTGATGCCTCAATTAATGTAATTTTATTGGTACCTCAGCTTATACTGGAGTCACTGTTTTCCCAGTTTTTTTGTGGTAAAATTAGGTGCCTCGGTTTATATTTGGGCCGGCTTATACTCGAGTATATATGGTACATTGTAGAATTAATGAAATTTGACACCACTTTACCCAACATGGCTCAATGCTATGGAATCCTGGGAGTTGTAGTCTTACAAGGTCTTTAGCCTTCTCTGGCAAAGAGTGCTGGTGCTTCATCAAACTACAAGTCCCGTAATTCCATAACAATGAGCCATGACGATTAAATTGGTATCAAACTGCATTAATTCCACAGTGTAAATGCACCCTTAGAGGTTCATGTCAGACCAGGACAGCATAACTCCATTCATTGGTTCATGTATTGTGAGTCACAGAAAGGACTGGTTTTGACAGTGAAAACATTGCCAGCCTAAAACCATTAATCAAGCAGAGCCAAAAAATCTTCCTCGGTTGCCCTTAAACACCCTCCACCTCGCTCTGCAGATCCTTTTACAATATACAGGCACATCACAGATAAAATCTTCACACAGAACACTGATATTACATTTCAAATATTCAAAGCAACCATCATATATCATCTCAGCAATTCTCAAAATAGTCTCTTGAAGCTGGGTTCTGTTCTGAATTGGAAGGGTAGGTTAAGCTGAAAGGAAAACTTTACCAAACTTTCCCATGCTAAATGGAAACAGGCAGTTTCTACCATGAGATGGGTTTTTTTTAAATTCTTGTTGTTTCATTTACAGCTTGTTCTTAATATTGAGACTGACAGGTTTGAGATTTGCATCTAATGAGTGAACTCTGGCCGGTGACTCAGGGAACAGTCATTTCTCGCTATGCGCCTCCTCAGAACCGAGAAGAGTCATCAGCTCATTTTCTTATGTTTCTGAAATGATTACCCCTCTCTTTGCCCATAAAATCAACTAAGGATTTCAAAGGGATTTTCCCCACATACATCAAGGCCATATTCAAAATCCCTTATGTTATTGCTTTCAAAAATGGAGGAAATGTCTCCCCCGCCAATCTGCTTCCTTTTTCTTTAAAAATGTAGTCTTCAATCTCTCTGAATAAGGTGCTCTGCTTTACAGTGTCCCTTTTTCTTTGAAGACACACTATTTACAAAGGGAATGCTTGCTTCCACAATCTGGTGAACACAATACAGCACATAAATCAATGAGATATCCTGCAGAGGGTGACACTGCAAAGGTTGCAGGGCCATGTGCTTTCTGTAGCTTGGAGCTTTAACAAGGACGTTAATCTGGCTTTAGAGAAAATGGGTATGAAAAGAGGCAGAATCATGACTGAGGAATTTATCACAGAAGGCTACCATTCCACACCAGTTGAACAAACACAGGTAGGGGATACATACCAGAATGACCACCACTTTTCATTTGTGCAATGATCAGTTTGCCTGACTGTAGCCCCATGATTGTATACCTGCATTCCTACACTGCGCTGTTTAATAGTTTTTTAAAAAATATCAGCAATTTTGCAATTCGAACAATGGTTATTCCCACCCCAGAAAAATACATGCTTCCTCCACTGCAAACATCTCAGTGTTTCTTACTCTCTCCATTCGTGTGGAATTTGCATGATCCCACTCAATCCCTCTCCTTTAACCCTTTCCTACTCTTTTCAACTCTGGGCCCTTCCACAGAGCCCAAATCCCAGAATATCAAGGCAAACAGAGCAGAACTGAGCAGCAGTTAAACATACTGGAGTAGTTTGGGGGACTGACTCCACATGATGGAAGTTGTAGTTCACCCTGCATCAAGTCAGAGCACTGTGACCCCCCATTGACAATGGACCTGGACCACATTTGGCACACACAAACCCCATGACCAAAGAAAAATACTTGAGAGGTTTGTGGGGAATTCACCTTGATTTATAGCCATTGTAGGTATTGGGATTTATAGTTCACCTGCAATCAATGTGCACCAACAATGAGACCCCACCAACAATGGCCTGGGACCTAACTTAGCATACAGAACCTCCATGACTAACAAAAAATGCAGGAGGGCTTTGGGGAAAATTTACCTTGATTTATAGGAATTATAGTTTACCTACATCCAAATGCAAACAACAGATCTGCACCAAATTTGGCACACATACCCAATATGCCCACATTTGAATACTGGTGAATTTGGGGTGGAATTGGCCTTGGCATTTGTTAGTTGTAGGTTTTGGGATTTATAGTTCACCTGAAGTCAAAGAGCACTCTTAACCCCACCAATGATGGACCTGGATCTAACTTGGCACACAGAACCCCCATGAACAACTGGAGGGATTTAAGGGGAATGACCCACCATGGTGGGAGTTGTAATTCATCCTGCAGCTGGAGAACATATTGAACACCAGCAGTTATGCATCTGGAGCACATTTGCCCAACATGACAAACTTTAAGTATTGATAGATTCTTAGGGGGTTAATCTGCCATGATGTGAGTTGTAGTACTCCCACAACCATAAAATAAAAAATGACTTCTTCTAATAACCTGGGCAACACAGGTACCTGAGCTAGTAATTTATATAAAAACCTAATCTGCTATTTTGTAGTTCCAGCAATGGTTATTCCCACTCCAGAAAGATATCCCAGCTTCAATATCCATTTGCTTGCCTTATGTGATAAAGTCCCAAGGCAGGGTTCTAGATTAAATACAGCACAACCTCAAAGAATATGTTCTCTCAGTTCTCACTGAAACAAGAGGACTTTGAAATGGGCACTCAGAGCACTACATTGCAAAAGTGTTTAACTTTGACAGGATTATACTCAGATTTAATTTGTACTTGTCAGCTATACCTATTGCGAATAAATACAACTTGGAAACCATATATTGGGTTGAAATAGGAGTTGTAGGGAAACAGTTACATGAGTTGATTTAATTGTTAATATGCTAAAGATCAAATTCACATCGAAAGGGAGGCGTTTTCGCAAATGAATTTGGCATTGACATTTACTTTGGATTATGTTACGAAAGAGTTACCAGAATAAAGATTTTAAAAGTGTCGCCTATTTTATTTTCAGTTCGCCTTCAGGTCATCATAATTCAGAAATGTCTTGAACAACAACACATTTTAACAATACCCTCCTGGTTCCTTTTTCTGAACTTTGAAGAGAAGGAAATAGCTTCTCAGAAATCCAATCTCTTATTCATTCCTTGAAGGCCCCTTTCCTTTTCTCCCTCCCTTATAATCATTTCATCTCCTTACATTTGATTTTATTTTTGAGTTTACGATCATTCTTAGATCGCAGCCAAATTCCCAGGGATAAGAACTTCAAAAATCAGTTTTCTGAGATAGTCCATGAGCTGCAGGACTATCCGGATATAAAGACAATGCTTGTCTTACTCTTCTGTGGGTTTTTTTATTAAAAGGATTAACTGAGTCTTTATACTTTACTCATGAACTAAAACAAATAAGATTGCAATATACATTTGCATGTATTGAAGAGATGATGGTGAAACACATTTATAAATTTAGGGATGTACTGTCAAAGACTTTCATGGCCAGAATCACTGGGTTGCTGTGAAATTTCTGGGATGTATGGCTGTGTTCCACGTGGACAATTTCAACAGAAAGGAAGAAACCATGAAAATAAACAAAATCTGGCTACCAGTATTAAAAAAACCTCTAAAATCAGAACAGTAAATAAAGAACAACACTCTGAAAACAGGGGAATTCCAGACATGAAACAATCAGGACCAGCTAACACCTCCGAACAATGGATTCCCCCAGGCAGGAATCAGCCAGGCGTTGAAGCTGGCAAGGTCATTAAATGCCAATCGGGTGATTAATTACAACATTCACACTTGCCTCAGACAATAGTTCTTTCTCCCACCCTGGACCTTCCACAGATATATAAAAACCCTCCCTTGCTTAGTTTCCAATATACCTCATAACCTTTGAGGATGCCTGCCATAGATATGGGAAAAACGTCAGGAGATAATGCCTCCGAAACATTACAGCCTGGAATACTCACAGCAACCTATTTAGGGATGCATCTAGACACTGTAGAATTAATGCAGTTTGACACCACTTTAACTGGCATGGATTTATACTATGGAATCATGGGATCTGTAGTTTGGTGAGGCACCAGCACTCTGGTAGAGATGGCTAAAGACCGGGTAAACTTATAACTCTTATGATTCCATTGTGCTGAGCAAAGTGGTGTCAAACTGCATTAATTCTACAAATACATATGTAGATACATACTAAGTGAATCTAAAATCATTCCCATTTGAATGAAGTTATTTTTTCACTGCAATGCTCAGTACATTGCTTTATGGAAAAGAGTTGTTAGGAGAATACACAATTTTTGCTATGTATTATTTCTATCTATACCCCGTTTTCTTCCCGTGTGTTCAAAGTTGCATGCATAGTTCTCTTTCTCCTCACTTTATTCGTAGGACATCCTTCTGAAAGAGATAAAGCTGAAAGATAATGTCTGACCCAAGATCACCCTGTACATTTCATGACTTTGTGATGCCTTGAACCTGGAGCTTCCAAGTCAATGTCCAACCATGTTTTCCTTTTGCACTCACTAAACACATTTCATAATCAAATTAGCAACACATTTCAGACTTCTGACTCATAACCATCTGTCTTATGGTTTCATAAATAAGATCTGTGATAATTCTTTTTATTTCAGTTTTGCAGTGGAGCTAAAATTAAACAGATGCTCCTAAAAGCATATGTCAATGGGTATTTACTTCAACTTTAATAAAACCTAGAACATTTTAGTATAGAATTTCCCTTCAGCAGAGGGTGTCCCAATTAATCCTCTGTCTCCTTTTTGAGCTGCTTTAAAAATGCCTATTGAATGATGCTATGAGAGTTCGAGAACATACTTAGCAAGCTACTTTCTTTCTTTCTTAATTTACTTCTTTTCCTTTTATTTATTACACTTCTTCCTGCCAATATCTTATCTTAGGACCTCTTTCTTTCTCCATTCCCAGCTTGTAGACTTCCTGCCTGTTTAAAGTCCTGGATCTGATGTCATGTCACTTTTTAATATGACTAAAACCTGCTACTCTTTCTTTCCTCACATAAACAGATTGCAAACAAGTTACTTCCTTGAACGACTCAACTTCCTTGCCGTGTTACAAGCCAAGCAAATCAGTTTCAGAGGTTCCACAAACATGGCACAATAAATGTTTAATTTAACATACATACAAGAATTATAGGGGCTGTGGTAGCACAGTGGGTTAAACCACTATGCTGCACAACTTGCTGACCGGAAGGTCGGTGGTTCGAATTTGTTGTTAGCCCCAGCTTCTGCCAACCTAGCAGTTCAAAAGCATGCAAATGTGACTAGATCGATAGGTATCACTTTGGCAGGAAAACAATGATGCTCCATGAAGCCATGCCAGCCACATGACCTAGGAGGCATCTACGGATAATGTTGGCTCTTCAGCTTAGAAAAGGAGATGTGCACCATGCCCCAGAGTTAGACTCAGCTAGATTTAATGTCAAGAGGAAAACTTTACCTTTACTACAATTATATCAGGAACTTCAGATCCTATGAAAGTACTGTATAATAGTTTCCTGTTTCTGATAGATAGAGATAGATAGATAGATAGATAGATAGATAGATAGATAGATAGAATCATAGGTCTGTATTAGCATAATCACAACCTAAATCTAAGAAATGTTGCTGCATCACTTCCCAACATTATAGCATTTATGCTTTCACAGTATCACCTATTACTTGCTTTTTCCATTTACCAAGGCTAACTATCTATCAGATATTAAAATCATATAGTATTTCCTTTAAATGACATTAAACTATTTTGGCTGCTTTTATAGAATTTTTATTGCAATTTAACATAGTTATGATTACTTTCTCCAAACAGACCGGTCTCGTAAACAGAGTCTTCGCCGGAGCGAGAGATTAGCTGAACGGGAGGATTGTGACTGAGACCGCATTTGAAGCCTGCTCCCTTGGGAAGGAAAAGGGAGGCAGACATCTGGCGGGTTGTTGTTACCAGCTCATTCCCTTGGGAAGTTTTGGGGCGTCAGGCACCTGTTTGGGGGAGCTCTTGAACTTTCATAAAAATTCTGTGCTGAGACTCTCCGTTGCGGTGTCAACGTGACTATTCAAAGAAGAACATCGTCTCTTGTTCCAGAGCTTCTAAGCGGCCCGCCGGTGTGCTTACTCACGAGTAGACCAGGAGTTGCGTTTCCACTCCTGGCCAAGTTTGGTATGCGTTTCAGATCCACCACAAATTACCTTGCCTAGCTTTAAATCCTTGTCTGGACTTTACTGCAAGAATCTTCCTGTGAATCCTTCCTCTTTCCCCACTCAAACTTCCAAAGAGTTTGAGTGTGCTTCAGTTATTGGATTATAGACTTTGGACTCTAATACTGGACATATAACTTCATTTATTTGGACTATTTTTGATCTTTCCTAAAAGGACAATTGCTTGACTATATACTCTGCATACTTTTGTTTTATTCTTTTATTGCATTAATAAAGATATTAGATTGTTTATTGGCCTCCGTGTTGGTTTCCAGTGTTCACGCAGCCTAGGGGTGTTACAACACTATAGGAACCTGGAATGTAAGATCTATGAGCCAGGGCAAACTGGATGTGGTTATTGGTGAGATGTCAAGATTAAAGATAGACATTCTGGGAGTCAGTGAACTGAAATGGACTGGAATGGCCCACTTCACAAAAGATGACCACCAGATCTATTACTGCGGACAAGAGGAACACCAAAGAAATGGAGTAGCCTTCATAGTTAATAATAAAGTTGCAAAAGCAGTGATTGGATACAACCCAAAAAATGATAGAATGATCTCAATTCGAGTTCAAGGCAAGCCATTTAACATCACAGTGATCCAAATATACGCCCCTACCATAGCTGCTGAAGAAGCAGAATTAGATAAGTTCTACGAGGATCTGCAACACCTACCAGATAACACACCAAAAAGAGACATTGTTATCATTACAAGAGATTAGAATGCTAATGATAACCGGGATCACAGGCAAGCATGGTCTGGGACAACAAAATGAAGCAGGGCGTAGTCTGATAGAATTTTACCAGGAAAACTCAATGTGCATAACAAACCATCTCTTCCAACAACCTAAAAGACGGCTTTACACATGGACTTCACCAGATGGTCAACACCGAAATCAGATTGACTACATCCTTTGCAGCCAAAGGTGGCGGACATCCATCCAGTCGGTGAAAACAAGACCTGGAGCTGACTGTAGTTCAGATCACGAACTTCTTATTACAAAATTTAGAAACAGACTAAAGAGAATGCAGAAAATACACAGACCAATTAGATATGATCTCACAAATATTCCTAATCAATATGCAGTAGAGGTGAAGAATAGATTTCAGGGACTAGATTTAATAAATAGAGTCCCAGAAGAACTATGGACAGAAGTCCACAACATTGTTCAGGAGGCAGCAACAAAGTACGTCCCAAAGAAAATGAAAACCAAGAAGGCAAGATGGTTGTCTGTTGAGACTTTGGACTCTAATACTGGACATATAACTTCATTTATCTGGACTATTTTTGATCTTTCCTAAAAGGACAATTGCTTGACTATATACTCTGCATACTTTTGTTTTATTCTTTTATTGCATTAATAAAGATATTAGATTGTTTATTGGCCTCCGTGTTGGTTTCCAGTTTTCACGCAGCCTAGGGGTGTTGCACTCGGAAACCAAAAGCCAATATGACAGATGATCAAGGAGCCGGAGCCGGTCCTGGAGTTCCAGGAGCTGGACCACCTGTGCCTCAATATACCATCCCCCAGGAAGAGTACAGCAGAATGCGGGACAAGATCCGGGAACAGGAGGGGGATATCCGCGGCTTGAAAGAGCGTGGTGTTCATCTTCCCACTCTGGCGTTGCCCACCAAGTTTTCGGAAGATCATCAAAAGGTCCATGTTTTCCGTCGCCAGTGTTTGGCTTACTTGGAGGCCCGTGAAGTGGAGTTCCCTCAAGAGGACTTGAAGGTAGCTTGGATTTACAGTCTCCTGGATGGACCTGCAGCCGCTTGGGCAACGGCGTTATATAATGCGGCTGCTGCACCCCTCGCTTCCGCACAGCAGTTTTTGTGCCACCTTCAGGACACTTGGGGAGTTCAAGATAATCAGGAAGCTGCCGGTCATAAAATCCGGCGTTTACTTCAAAGAGACAGACCTTTGGCACAATAGCCGAGTTTCATGTTTTAGCCCAAAACACGGGTTGGAATGACGTTGCCTTGAAAGGGCAGTTTCGTGTCCAAGGTGGATCCTCCAGAAACTTTAGAAAGACTTATTGCTCTGTGTTTGCGAGTGGAAATCTTGATTGCCAACCGAAAGCAATGGACTTGGAGACAGAGTGGAAGAACTGGGATAAAAAGCCCTCCCACGAACTACCCCCAACCCCGTGCAATTTGGAAAATCAATGTTAAACATTGTAAAATTTAGGGCTAAGACTTTGTTGAATGTGCCATATCTACAGTTGTCATTATGGAATGACCAAACATTTACAGCCAATATATTAAAATGTTATGACAGACTTATTTAAGAGATTCCAGCTATGTATGTATGTGCGTGCGTGCGTGCATGTCAGTCTGTCTGTCTGTCTGTCTGTCTATCAACAAGTAAGAGAGTGAAAGTAACTGAGGGTATACCTACACTGTAGAATAAATGCAGTTTGACACCATATTAACTGCTATGACTCAATGGTATGCATTTATGGAAGTTGTAGTTTGGTGGGGCACCAGTGCTATTTGGCAGAGAAGACTAATCACCTTGTAAAACTACAGCTCCCATAATTCCATAGCATTGAACCATAGCAATTAAAGTTGTATCAAACTGCATGAATTTGACAGTGTAGATGTACCTTGAGATTTGCCTAGACTATGTCGACAGTCCAAAAGTTAACTCCACAATCCTACATTGGTTTTTAAAATGGCATTTTATCTCCAACCATGACAGTGTTGTTAGATACAGTGGTCAGAAACCTGTATGGGATTTATGTACATATAAACACTTTAGATACAGTGCTACACAGTGAATTCAGGTCTGACTTCCTGAAATCCCGACTTATTAGGATGTAGCCACTGTGGTGGACAGGGGTCTGTGCCGCTATTGAACAAGCAACATTTGTGAGTGATCACTCATGACTAATCTCCAGTGTGAGAGGCAGAAGTCAGACTTTCGTTGCCTTTCCCCTTGAGATTGTTTGCAGAGGGGTAGGAACAGCAATTTGCTGCTTCCCAATTAAAAGAGTCTCATCGAGCACAGTAGCTGCTGTCTAGTAAGTGTGGATGGGAGACTTTCATGGTTCCTACATAGCCCCCTAAATTTTATGTCATGTAGAGACTGTGAATATGTAACAGTCATGAGTAAATAAATCCAGGTTAATCTCAAACTACTAAAGGCTAGTCACCAGGTCAATTTCATTCAGTTTCATGAGATTTCAGAGCCAGAACCTGAGACCAAAGGTCAGATCCTTGTGACATCACAGGGATTAGTCACAGAGGTGGGGCAGGTAAGGTTCAGGATTTGGTAGAACTACTTCTGGATCAGCGGTGTGGAAATCCATGAGATCTCAGAGCCAGAACCCAAGATCAAAGGTCTGATCCTTGTGATAGCTCAGAGATTACTCACAGAGGCGGGGCAGAGAAGGTTCAGGACTTGGACTAGAATTAGTTTTGGATCAGCTGTTTGTGGAAAATGGGGAAAACCCAGTTAACAGTGTAATATAGCTCCCCAGAACCAGAAAATGACAACAAAGCATTTTTCAACCAGAAAAGCAACACATTATGGCCAACAGCTGCAGAAATTGTTGTCTTTCCTAGAGAACTTATCCCACATGACATTACCCACAGCCCACATGACTTGTGAATAGGTTTTCAATGCCCTGTACTACTATGGAAACTTACTGAAGCCTGACAATCAGAATTTTGGAACTTCCTTCATGCCTTGCACAATTGCCACCAGGCTTGAAAAACAAAGACACATAGGTATTTAAATGGGCATTCCACTCTCTGTCAGATCATGGACTTAAATCCAGATCTTGACTTCTTTTTTTTAATGCACTGAGGGGACACAAAAAGAATGTACATACGAACACCAAAAATCCCTGACTCCAGATGGAAAAGGCTGGATATAGGAGCAAAAGCTTTAAAGCAGGGGTGTGAAGTCATATATGGGCCACAGAAATTTTTGGATCACATTTTGAGCCATGATATATATATTTTTACTCTATATTACTGCCCAAGCACCACTGACAACCTTCCTAGGCAAACCAAAGAGTTACAAGTGGAATATTTTCCTGTATCACTCAGTATGCCACAATAGTAATCTATTCAAATATACATATCTGAAATGAATTGTTATGGTTTTTGGTTGAGTATGTCAGCTCTAGGTAACACTGGTACTCCATGATAAAATCAAGAAGCCTTGACTAATTTCCTGTCAAGGCTTCAAGCTAGGATATTTTGGTTATCCAGACTGGAACAAGCCATAATTTTAAACCACAATTAGAAGATAGTTGAAGATCCTGGCTCTTTGCAGTTATAGCAACCATTATTTCTTCATTAAGAAGTGAAAATCTATCTTTAACTGCAAATTTCTGGCATGTGTTGAACTGTACCAAGCAAGAAGAACAGAAAGAGCAGTAGCCATAGGGACATGTATCTGTATCTTAGGGCCCTTCCAGACAGGCCCTTTATCCCAGGACCTGATCCCAGGTTTTCTGTTTATCCCAGATTATCTGGCAGATCCTGGGATATAGGCCCTGTCTGGAAGGACCCTACGTTTATTTAACATAGATATGCATCTAACCAGAGTCTAGTTAAAATGCCAAATATGTGCCATATTCTCCCATTAAAAAGACCCCATGATGTGTTATCTTATTGGAAATGTTTTTCATGTCACCTTACATTCTGATGATGATGATTAATGGAAACCAGTTAAGATTTAGAAGGCATATGGACAGTGACCACATCTATGACTCAACTAGTACTAATATAAGCTTTGTAAAAAAAAAAATCATAAAATAACTGGCTTGCAAGCACTGAAACATGGCATGAATAATATTTAATTTGTGATCAAACTATATAAACAGGATTCAGTTAGTTGGCCTGACTGGTTCTTTTATACCAAACTGGGCAAGAAATATAATTTTATTGCTTTGAGATTTTTCCTTTTGGTCAAAAGATCCATATTTCATCCAAGAGTCAGTGGGCACAGCAGGTAGTGGCTTTAGAGAAAGACATCCGTAGGGGGGATAATGGCAACATTAAATGAACTTGGATCTCTGCTTCTTTAGAAAAATATTTTGAGCTGTTACACTGCCTCTGCTTTCTAAATATATTGTGCACACCAGGACTTCCTGTTAAAAAAGGAATGGTGGAAAGTTAATCTGGCCACAGTTCAGGACTTTTTTTTTTAAGTGCAAATGCTTGCAAATTACAAATGGGGAAAATAAGATGTCCCCATTTGATAATCGCTTGTAGACACGGGGGTTCCCATGTATTCTTGGAGCTCACACATGCCAGTGCTTCTATGTTCACTTCAGAGGGGTAGAGAGGACCATCATGGATCAGTTTACCAGTTGTTAGGATTTCTGGAAGTTAAAGGCCAAAGCATCTGGGGACCCACAAGTTGAGAACCACTGCTTTGGATAGTCCCACAACCCCCCCCCCTCCTTCTGAACAGTATCCCTGTGTATAGTCAGATTTTTATGTGTTACCCCTCTCTTCATTTGCCTTCTAAAATTTGAACCCTGCAACTTCAGTAATGAAAAGCATTCTCAGTTACAGCATTGTTTAGCCTTTCAACTGTAAAGAAGAACAATATTGCAATTACAATTAGAACTCTCTGCAACTATTTCTTTATTCTGATATTTATGACATTTGACAGAGTTTGAATTTGTAGTTGGGTGAGGAGAGAGAATAAGAAATCTGCTTGTGTACACATTGATATATCCACATGAGCACATATAAGATTCAGCACATATTGGAGAGATTTTTTAAAAAAAAACGTCCACCAGATGTTCATCTTGTAGATTTGGAGAATCATCTACAAAGGAAGGTGTCAGGATGGCAGAGAACCTTTTCCTAGGTCTGACAGGTCTGTGTCTGAGCTTGCTGTCAGGTCCCGAGATTTTTAAACCCACTTATTGAATCCAAATTTGATACTGTCTAGAAGTGCCCTGAATCTACAGGGGTGAAAGAATCAGACTTTAACTCGATCTCAGTCCTGTTGGAACTCATGGTGTTCCACTCATTCCAGTAGGAATGATGTCTGAGGATTTATTCTGTTGTTCTAGGAAATACAGTAGAGTCTCACTTATCCAAACCTCGCTTATCCAAGCCTCTGGATTATCCAAGCCATTTTTGTAGTCAATGTTTTCAATATATAGTGATATTTTAGTGCTAAATTCATAAATACAGTAATTACAACATAACATTACTGCATATTGAACTACTTTTTCTGTCAGATTTGTTGTATAACATGATGTTTTAGTGCTTAATTTGTAAAATCATAACCTAATTTGATGTTTAATAGGCTTTTCCTTAATCCCTTCTTATTATCCAAGATATTCGCTTATCCAAGCTTCTGCCGGCCTGTTTAGCTTGGCTAAGTGAGACTCTACTGTAATCTTTCTTTTTTTAAAATGGTGTAGTTTGACCCTTAAATTGGGTTTAAAGTGGAATTAGGGAGAACAGGATGGAAGAGGCTGGGTTCAGGTGGATAAATGGTAACCAGCTGGTGGAAGTGTGGCACAGAATTGCTGAAAATGTGTCTCCTAGGCTTCTGCTTGCATACGAAGGGCTGGGTGACCAGAATAACAGGGGGGAAAAGAGATTCATTATACAAACATGCACAAGCATGTCAGGAACAACAAAAACTCAGGAGCAGAAGCACTCCCTTGTACACATTGTGGGTCCTGTGTGGCTTTCCAAATTGGTTTCAGTTTGGAATAAAGTGTATGTGGCGGGGGGGGGGGGGTGGCAACAGAGGGGTCAAACTGAGACAGGATACTACACAGCAAAGCCAGATACAGCCCCTGTGTAGATTCAGCATGGGTGGGACTTTATGCTCCATTTCTTCCTTCAGGATGTTGGTCAAAGTCTGAAGTCAAAGGCCAGTAAACCCCAAAGGTCTGCTTATCTCAAATGTACTGCATGGGGGTAGCATGTCCTCTGCCACCAAGCAATTTATCAGAGCAGCAGAGAGGAGCCCAACCCAGTTCAAACTACAATGGTGAGCAAAACACAAAGATAAAACACGAACAGATAATTCAGACAAGAAAGCACAGCTACATGTTTTAAGGAAGAGATCCTTTCGATTTCACTTCCAACATTTCATATATAAACACAATCAGAAAACAAGGAAGTTTCCAATAATAGAAAGTGCGTACAGCATTTAGAGATCCTGATTAAGGAGCAAAGCCACCAATGGCTTTATTACAGAAACTATATTGGAAGAAATGAAAGCTAATTTAATCTAGTTTCATTCTAGGAATGAGTAGAAAGAGGAGTGGCAGGATCAGAGAACCATAGAATAATAGAGTTGGAAAAGACCTCATGGGCCATCCAGTCCAATCCCCTGCCAAGAAGCAGGAAATCGCATTCAAAGCACCCCTGACAGATGGCCATCCAGCCTCTGCTTAAAAGCCTCCAAAGAAGGAGCCTCTGCCACACTCTGGGGAAGAGAGTTCCAGTGCCAAACAGCTCTCACAGTGAGGAAGTTCTTCCTCATGTTCAGGTGGAATCTCCTTTCCTGTAGTTTAAAGCCATTGTTCCACGTCCTAGTCTCCAGGGCAGTAGAAAACAAGCTTGCTCCCTCCTCCCTGTGACTTCCCCTCATATATTTATACATGGCCATCATGTCTCCTCTCAGCCTTCTCTTCTGCAGGCTAAACATGCCCAGCTCTTTAAGCCGCTCCTCATAGGGCTTGTTCTCCAGACCCTTGATCATTTTAGTCGCCCTCCTCTGGACACATTCCAGCTTGTCAACATCTCCCTTAAATTGCAGTGCCCAGAATTGGACACAGTATTCCAGGTATGGTCTGACCAAGGCAGAAAAGAGGTAGCATGACTTCCCTGGATCTAGACACTAGACTCCTATTGATGCAGGCCAAAATCCTTTTTTTAGCAGCCGCATCACATTGTTGGCTCATGTTTAACTTGATCTCCACAAGGACTCCAAGGTCTTTTTCACATGTACTGCTGTCGAGCCAGGCATCCCCCATTCTATATCTTTGCATTCCATTTTTTCTGCCAAAGTGGAGTATCTTGCATCCCTCTTGAACTTCATTTTGTTAGTTGTGGCCCATCTCTCTAGTCTGTTAAGATCGATTTGAATGCAGCTCCTGTCTTCTGGAGTATTAGCTATCCCTTCAAGTTTGGTGTCATCTGCAAACTTGATGATCATGCCTTCTAACCCTTCATCTAAGTCATTAATCACGATGTTGAACAAAACTGGGCCCAGGACGGAACCCTGCGGCACTCCACTCGTGACTTCTTTCCAGGATGAAAAAGACACATTGGTGAGCACCCTTTGGGTTTGTTCACTTAGCCAATTACAGATCCACCTAACTGTAGTTTTGCCTAGCCCATATTTGGCTAGTTTGTTTGCCAAAAGGTCATGGGGGATTTTGTCGAAGGCCTTACTGAAATCCAGGAACGCTACATCCACGGCGTTCTTTGTATCGGCTCAGCTTGTAACTCTATTGAAAAAAGAGATCAGATTAGTCTGGCATGACTTGTTTTTGATAAATTCGTGTTGACTATTAGCAATGACGCATTTGTTTCTAAGTGTATGCAGACCACTTCCTTAATGATCTTTTCCAGAATCTTGCCTGGTATCGACGTGAGGCTGACCGGACAGTAATTATTTGGGTCGTCCTTTTTTCACTTCTTGAAGATAGAGACCATATTTGCCCTCCTCCAATCTGCTGGGACTTCTCCCGTTCTCCAAGAACTCTCAAAGATGATTGCCAGTGGCTCTGAAATAATTTCAGCTAGTTCCTTCAATACTCTTGGATGTTGTTGATCTGGCCCTGGGGACCTAAATTCATTTAGAGTGGCCAGGTATTGCTGAACGACTTGTTTCCCTATTTGGGGTTGGATTTCCCCTAAACCTTTGTTCACTCCATGTTGCTGAGGTTGAGGATGTCTTTCTTTTTGTGAGAAGACTGAGGCAAAGAAGGCATTAAGTAGTTCTGCCTTTTCTCTATCCCCTGTCACCATCACCCCATCTTCTCCTCCCGTAGGCCTTATCGCCTCCTTGTTCTTTCTTTTTCTACCGACATAAGAAAAAAGCCTTTTTTGTTGTTTTTAATGTCCCTGGGAAGCCTGAGTTCATTTTGCGCTTTAGCCTTGTGAACCTTTTCCCTACAAGAGTTGGTTATTCGTTTGAATTCTTCTTTGGTGATTTCTCCGCTTTCCCACTTCTTGTGCATGTCTCTTTTGAGTCTTAGCCTAGTTAGAAGTTCTTTAGACATCCATTCTGGCATCTTGGTATTTGCCTTATTTTTTTTTTCTTTGTTGGGCACTGTTTGCATTTGCACCTTGAGTATTTCACTTTAAAAAAACTCCCACCCACCCTTAATTCCCTGGTTTTTTAGTATTGGAATGCTGCTCAGTATTTCCTCTTAAAGTCCAGAATGTGTGTTTGACTTGTCTTAGTTTCAGACTTCCTTTGTATGTGTCGCGACCCAGGCTGCAGAGCACCAATAACCATACACAGAGGCCAGAATCTATCTAATATCTTTATTGAAGGAATATATAAAGTTAATAAAAACAAGTGTAGAAATTAGTCCAGAATTAGACCTTTCAGGAAAGGTCAGAATTAGTCCAAAAAAGCAATGTCCAATAAGAAATATTAAGGTCCAAAGTTGTAATCCAATAACCGAAACACTCACTTTGCCAAGCAAAGTGAGGGGAGATGACAAGGTCCTTTAGTCCATGAAACTTGAGCGAGGCTAGGAAATAACTTGATACTTGAAACAAGGCTTGAACGTGGAACAAGGTAACTAAGAACAAGAACAAGGTCCGTGGAATAACTTGATAAATCCGTGGAACAAGGCAAGGATTGATCCTGGGAAACAAGGCAAAGTCCGTAGATAAACAAGGCTGGGAAGCAAGGCGAAGGCTGGATAGCAAGGCGAGGCTTGAGCAGGAGCGAGGCTTGAATCAGAGCGCGCTGTCCAGACACAACTCGCTCCGTAGGCTGACGAATTGACTCCGCGAAGTTACTACGCGGGTAAAACACCTAAATAGAGTCTAGCTTTCCCGCCGAAGCAGTTCTCTGGGAATCAGAACCGAAAGCTAACTCTGAGACCAGATGTGAGACTCCCCAAAGATTCTCACGAGAAGCAGTCTTAATTGGCCACATTCTTAGCTGCAATCCTCGCACTCCTGCGCGAAGCTGATTCCAAACTTCTCTGTTGTTTACAAAACTCCCGGCGCAAGAATACGGGAGAAGTAGGCTCTGGGCTTGTTTGACATACTTCTGGGAGACAACTTTCTTGCAGGTGCAAGGTTCCCAGATCTGCCTGGGAAAGATCTGGCTGAGAGGAATCCAGTTCAGACTGGGAAGGTAAAAAACCCAAGTTTTCATCTTCATCAGGAATTACAATGTCCTGAGCAGGACTACAAGGCCCATGGGTCATCACACTATCCCCCTCCTCAAGGCCCCTCCCAAACTGGGACTCTCTCCCCGAGGCGCGAGGCCGCGGCTTGGAGGGATAGGTCTGATGAAAGCGACGGGTTAGATCAGGAGCATGGACTGTGGAGGCGTCTTCCCAAGAGCGTTCCTCAGGGCCAAAACCCACCCAGTCAATGAGATATTGTAGGCGGCGGCGGTGAAAGCGAGAATCCAAAATGTCCTCAACCTCGAACTCCTCCTCCCCATTCATCAAAACAGGAGGGGGGGCCGGTTGGTCTGTATCAGGTCGCACACCATCCGCCGGAAGGAGCAGGGAACGGTGAAACACTGGGTGAATGCGCATTGAACGCGGAAGTTGGAGTTTGAAAGTCACGGGGTTTAATTGCGCCACCACTGGATAGGGACCAATGAAACGGGCATCTAACTTCCGGCAAGGGCGGTGGGAGGGCAGAAAGCGAGTGGACAGGAAAACCCGATCTCCTACCTTGATTTCGGGGCCCGGCTGGCGATGTTTGTCAGCGTGGCGTTTATAGTCCTCCTTGGCTTGGTCCAGTTGCTGGAGCAAAAGTTGTTGCACCGCTGTGAGTTCCTGCAGCCAATCCTCTGCTGCGGGAACCTCTGAAGTTTCAATGACAGGGGGGAAGAAACGTGGATGGAAGCCGTAGTTTGCAAAGAACGGCGTTTCTTTTGTAGAAGCTTGAACTCCATTGTTGTAGGCAAACTCAGACAGTGGTAACAGAGAAGCCCAATTGTCCTGTTGATAGTTTACATAACAGCGAAGATACTGCTCCAAAGTGGCATTGGTGCGCTCCGTTTGCCCATCTGTTTGGGGATGATGAGCTGAAGATAAGCGAGAGTCTATGCCCAATAGTTTTTGTAGTGCCTTCCAAAAACGAGAGGTGAATTGAGATCCACGGTCTGTGACTAAACTCTTGGGCAATCCATGTAGTCTGAAAACATGTTGAAGAAATAGATCCGCAGTTTCCTTGGCCGTGGGGAGGCCTTCGCAGGGAATGAAATGGGCTAACTTGGTGAAAAGGTCCACCACCACTAAGATCGTGGTGAATCCACAGGAAGGTGGTAGGTCAGTGATGAAATCCGCGGAAATTATTTCCCATGGGCGAGATGGGGTAGGAAGGGGGTGTAAAAGCCCTGAGGGCTTCTCCCTTCGTATCTTGGAGCGCTGGCATACTGGGCAGGTGTTGACATATTTTTCCACATCCTTGCGGATCTTGGGCCACCAAAAATCCCTTAGGATCAAATGCATAGTTTTAAATAGTCCGAAGTGTCCTGCTGGTTTGCAGTCATGACACAGACGAAGCGCTTTTTCCCTGCCCGGTCCGGGTGGGATATAAACATGATTTCTATAGCAGAGCAGCCCATCTTTAAGCGAAAAGGGAAAATGCAGACCTTGGCGAAGTTGGTCCTGCGCCCAGGCATCTGCTTGCTGACTAGCCCTGATTTCTTGAGCACAGATGGGTCCTGGAGTAGGGGAAGTTGAACCAATGGGAATGGATTTGGTGTTCCCCACCGTGAGCGTGGCAAAGTTCTCAGGTTGTAGCAGTTGGGATTCAAAGGTCTCCTTGCGTCCTGCAGCGTATTCCGGTTTACGTGACAGGGCGTCTGCTTGCTTGGTTTGGGCTGGGGTCACATAATGGATCTGGAAGTTGAAACGTTCAAAGAATAAAGCCCAACGTTGCTGCCTCTGATTTAGTTTGCGGGCAGTTCTTAGATGTTCTAGATTACGATGATCAGTGTGGACTTCAATGGGAAATTTGGCCCCTTCTAGCCAATGTCTCCAAGTTTCAAAGGCTGCCTTTATGGCCAGTAGTTCCTTTTCCCAAATGGTGTAATTCCTCTCTGGTGTGGTTAGTTGACGAGAATAAAAGGCACAGGGGTGGAGGTGATCTCCCACCGGTTGTAAGAGTACAGCCCCAATTGCCACATCAGAGGCGTCCGCTTGCACCACAAAAGGGGTTCCAGGATTTGGGTGCTGTAGAATTGGCTGGGAGGTGAATAGTTTCTTTAGTTGCTGGAACCCTTTCTCTGCTTGATCAGTCCAGCGGAAAGGCTGCTTTCCACGGATGCAGCTAGTGATGGGGTCGGACCAGCGGGCAAAATCTGGAATGAACTTGCGGTAGTAGTTCGCGAACCCCAAGAAACGCTGCACCTCTTTCTTGTTAGTTGGCGCCCGCCATTCCAATACTGCTGAAACTTTGGCTGGATCCATGGAAAGCCCTAGAGGCGAGATGCGGTAACCAAGGAAATCTACCTCTTGTAGATCAAAAGCGCATTTTTCCAGCTTGGCATAAAGTCCATGATCCCGCAATCGTTGTAACACCATTTTGACGTGGTTCTCATGTTCTGATTGTGATCTGGAAAACACCAAAAAATCGTCCAGGTAGATTATCAAGAACCTGTCTAGATAGTCCTGAAAAATGTCATTGACAAAATGCTGGAACGTTGCGGGGGCTCCGCATAAACCGAAATTCATAACTCGGGACTCAAATAATCCGAATTTGGTCTGGAAGGCGGTCTTCCACTCGTCCCCTTCCCTGATGCGAACTAAGTTGTAAGCCCCCCGAAGATCCAGCTTGGTGTAAACCTTGGCTCCTCGAAGCCGATCCAGTAGATCCGAGATTAAGGGCAGGGGATAGCTGTTCCGCTTGGTGATATTGTTCAATGCTCTGTAGTCCACCACCAAGCGTAGTTCCCCTGACTTCTTCTTCACAAACATCACTGGGGAGGCGGCTGGGGATTGAGAGGGTCTGATGAATCCCTTGCGAAGGTTTGTCTCTAGGAATTCCCTGAGAGCTTCTTGCTCTGGTTCAGTCAGGGAGTAGAGATGCCCTCGCGGGATCGGGGCCCCCTCCACCAAGTCAATGGCACAGTCATAAGGTCTATGTGGGGGTAATTTTTCGGCTTCTTTCTCATTGAATACATCCCAATACTCGGAGTACTTCTTTGGCAAGGTGATGATGGGCTCGGTGTCTGTGGCATGGCATACCTTGGCTACGAGGCAATGGTTTTGGCAGTACGGTGAAGCAAACTGCAGTTCTCTGTTGGACCAGGAGATGTTAGGGTCGTGGAGAGTCAGCCATGGAATTCCCAAAATCACAGGGAAATGGGGAACCTCGGTAACAAAGAAGGAAATCTCTTCCATATGTTCCCTTATCCACATCCTGGTGGGTTCCGACCACTGACTTACGGGGCCCGTCTTGAGGGGACGGCCGTCTATGGCTTGCACCACACGGGCATTCTTGAAATCATGATATTGTAATCCCAGAGAGTCGGCATACTCTCTATCGATGAAATTGTTGGTAGCTCCAGAGTCTATCATGGCGTGGATCATGACGGGTCCCCTTTTTGCTGACCATAATGTGACCACGAGAAGGAACAGGACCCCGGTTGGCGGCTCTTGGATGGATTTTTTGACCGGGTTGGCGAGCCTCTCTACACCCGGTCGTTGGCTTCCCCCGCCGGCTGTGTGCCAGTCGGCTCAGACGTCTTCGTCTCCGTGGAGGACGCCGCCGCAAGACGGGCGGCAGGCTTCCCTTTGGCTGGGCACTCTCTGGCGAAGTGGCCCCCGTTCCCGCAGTACCAGCAGAGGTTTAAGCGTTGACGACGGGCCTTCTCGGCGGCATCTAGTCTGGGACGCACATTGCCCAACTGCATCGGCACCTCCTCGCCTCCTCTGGGGTATGGGGTTGGCGGTGGGGGTCTCCACACCGGACGTGGCTGAACGCTGGCGGGAGCGGGGGGTTTTGCCCCGGCTCTACTGCCCTGGCCTCGAACCCACTGTTTCCTGTTGGCAATCATGACTTCAGCCCGTAAACATTGATCAATGAGTGCCTCGAGGGTCTGGGGAGGATCCACCTTGGAGATTTCTTCCAGCATTTCAATGTTGAGACCCTCCCGGAATTGTCCCCTGAGGGCTACATCGTTCCAGCCGGTGTTGTGGGCCAGCACTCGGAACTCGGCTATATACTGAGACATAGGTCTGTCTCCTTGGAAAAGGCGACGGAGTTTGTGACCGGCTGCCTCCAAATTGTCCTCGATTCCCCAAGTCTCCTTGAGGTGGTCCAAGAAGTGTTGCGCTGATCTTAGGTGTGGAGAGGCTTGGTCGAACAGTGCCGTCGCCCAGCTGGCCGCTGGCCCGTCTAGAAGACTGTAAACCCATGCCACTTTGATGTCTTCTTGGGGAAACTCGGCAGCACGGGCCTCTAGATAAGCTTGACATTGGCGACGGAAGACATGAACCTTAGAAGCTTCTCCAGTAAACTTGGTTGGCAACGCCATGGCCGGAAGACGAACTCCGCGTTCCTTCAAACCCCTTATTTCTCCATCCTGTGCATTGAGCTTATCACGGATTCGGTCCACCTCTTCCTTGTCGATGGTGTAGGTAATCGGCTGGCCGCTCGGCCCAGGTACGACTCCGGTAGACATTCTGGCCGAGGTTAATTGGTGCTTAGGGTGGCGGAGTCAAACTGTCGCGACCCAGGCTGCAGAGCACCAATAACCATACACAGAGGCCAGAATCTATCTAATATCTTTATTGAAGGAATATATAAAGTTAATAAAAACAAGTGTAGAAATTAGTCCAGAATTAGACCTTTCAGGAAAGGTCAGAATTAGTCCAAAAAAGCAATGTCCAATAAGAAATATTAAGGTCCAAAGTTGTAATCCAATAACCGAAACACTCACTTTGCCAAGCAAAGTGAGGGGAGATGACAAGGTCCTTTAGTCCATGAAACTTGAGCGAGGCTAGGAAATAACTTGATACTTGAAACAAGGCTTGAACGTGGAACAAGGTAACTAAGAACAAGAACAAGGTCCGTGGAATAACTTGATAAATCCGTGGAACAAGGCAAGGATTGATCCTGGGAAACAAGGCAAAGTCCGTAGATAAACAAGGCTGGGAAGCAAGGCGAAGGCTGGATAGCAAGGCGAGGCTTGAGCAGGAGCGAGGCTTGAATCGGAGCGCGCTGTCCAGACACAACTCGCTCCGTAGGCTGACGAATTGACTCCGCGAAGTTACTACGCGGGTAAAACACCTAAATAGAGTCTAGCTTTCCCGCCGAAGCAGTTCTCTGGGAATCAGAACCGAAAGCTAACTCTGAGACCAGATGTGAGACTCCCCAAAGATTCTCACGAGAAGCAGTCTTAATTGGCCACATTCTTAGCTGCAATCCTCGCACTCCTGCGCGAAGCTGATTCCAAACTTCTCTGTTGTTTACAAAACTCCCGGCGCAAGAATACGGGAGAAGTAGGCTCTGGGCTTGTTTGACATACTTCTGGGAGACAACTTTCTTGCAGGTGCAAGGTTCCCAGATCTGCCTGGGAAAGATCTGGCTGAGAGGAATCCAGTTCAGACTGGGAAGGTAAAAAACCCAAGTTTTCATCTTCATCAGGAATTACAATGTCCTGAGCAGGACTACAAGGCCCATGGGTCATCACAGTATGGCGAACTGCAGGAACACATGTGAGAGAAGTTTCCTAAAAAAATTGTTTACTTCACAGAGGGATTAAGATCTGCCACAGATGGTTTGGTTCAGTGTGTATGGCCACCATCACTGTCAATATGGGGCAAGTCCAGAGTATAATGCTCTGGACTGGCTCCAAATTAAGCGACCAATATAGATGTGGCCTGAGACAGTCCATCTGTCTTCCCCTTGTTCTACTGTGCTGCCCCAGCAATATATTTTGCAGTATTGTTGTCTCATCATCTGTTCAAAGTATGATAGACTCATTTTAATCATTGGCTTCCAACAACTTTGATGTGCTCAAGTTCCACCTTATTTGTCTTTTGGTCAGTCTATGGTATTTGTAGAACAGCACAAGCTTTCTGTGGTGGTGCCAATGCATGCTTCCAAGAGGCAAGAGTCTATGTCTTGGTACAATACTGTTACCAGTAGGGTCTCTTAATTCAGACAGGCTTTTGTTCAGAAAAAAGTACTAAATATGTCCCAAACTTCTTCAAGAAGTAATGGGCCTCTGAGCAGAAAACAATGGACAGCTTCAATGAAATGAGCTGTGAAAAGGCACCAGAAACAGTAGTGTGTGTGTATTTTGAGACTGGATAAATGCAGGATCTCACAGTGGCAAAGGTGTGTTGGGTAGCTCTCATTAGTACTAAACAATAGTAAATCACCTCCGCAAATCTTTTACCTTGAAAATCTTATAATGAAAACATGCTATCCAATGAAGTAATATCAATTCTGGTGTCATAGTATACAACATATTATTGAAGAAATTATAATTCAGGAGACATTTTAGAAAATATCTCACCATTTTAATGGAGGACACTGACAATTTCTCTTCAGACCTGAGTTTAGCAGTGAAAATGTCTTTGTATTGATGGATGATCTTTTCTGGGAGGTATACAAGAAAATACATCTCAGCTAATTCACCAGGACTTTCCAGGTATTTTGATAACATCAGTCAAAATACCATGCTGGATTCACTCTTTGGGGGTAATAACTCAGGGCATGATAAAGTGGTGATTCCACTCTTATCTGTAGGGTCATTTTCAGAAAGTGGCATTGGAGATTTCTGTTTAACCACATGGCTATTAGAGGGATGGGATTCATGTAGTTCTTCAAATGTACTACAAGTCCCTGGAGCCTTCATCAACATTTTAGAAAATATCTCACCATTTTATGGAGCACATTGACAATTTCTCTTCAGACCTGAGTTTAGCAGTGAAAATGTCTTTGTATTGATAGATGATCTTTTCTGGGAGGTATACAAGAAAATACATCTCGGTTAAGGACATCTTCAAAAATGTAGATCCTTTAATACAAATTGAACACAAGGAGAATATGAACCCTAAACAACAGTTCATATCAGGAACCTGACAGCCAGTTGTAATTTTTAGATCATCTCCAAAGCAATCCCATGTAAAAGGCACAACAATGATATAAATGCTAAATTCTTAAGAGTATGAAGATACAGTGGGGAGCATATCTCTGTCTAGAAATAACTGTTGCTGTTCGACTGAAACCATGCAGCATAATTTGTTTTCTAGTTCAAAGCAGTTCAAAATTCTTCTGGTTGGATAACCATTCACGTGTTGGCAAAAGTACTGCTAACAAAGTAGTCAATAGCAGATTTGGGGGAATTTTTGTTTTTCTGTTCAATGCAAGTCTTGGAAAGCATAGTTTCAAACATAGAAAAATATTATTCGATTATTAGACTTTGTCCTCTTTTATTTGTAGAACATGCTGTGGCCAACTCTGGCCGGTGCTTAATGACATAACCAGTTTTGGGCCTGGAGTGGCAGGACTCCACTCCTAAATTGGCAATCTTGGGGCTCCAGGCAGTGGGGTGGGGGTGGGCATGGTTGGTTGTTCACTTCCTTGTTTTGGAGGGAGGTGCTATTTGGCTGGTATCATTTTATATAAACTATAATACAAGATAAATAAATGTTGAGGAGTTTCTTGCAGTTTCTGAATGTATCATTTGTATTCTGATAAAACTACCCCACTGGCAACTGGCAGACCAAACAGAAGCGTGAAAGTATAAGGTCAAGAAAAGAGAGAGAAATGCTTCTCTGTTACCTTATACTGATTTATCTCATATCAAGTACAGTCCCAGAAAATCTCAGAAAGGCTTCAAGACTGAAAGCAACAAACAGCTGCTTCCAGTTTTTGCTTGAATCAAAAACAGTTCAGTTATGTTTCACTTTCCATTTTCCAGCTCACTTGGGAGCCGGCCAGAATTATCAAGTGTAATCAAGTTTATGAATATTGACTAAGTTTTCATTCAGTTTTCAGTGTTTACAAAGAAGTAACATTCAGGTAATATTCTAGGATTGCCACTTTACTCACAAAGCCTCACATATTTTGAGTTTGGAATGTGCTCATCGTATCAATACTAGACAAATCAGGCAAAGCAGTCAAAGCAGTATTTTCTTAATGAATCAATTTCTAATATAAGGTCTAGTAAACCATACAAATAAACTGCACTTTCCCTCTCTCCTTTGTTTTTTAATTTTTTAATTTATTTTATTGCTTTATCCCACTCCCACCTTCTGCCAATTCCACTTGGACATGCGCTTTGTTCAATGAACTACATAAATTACATTTGCAATATCAGTCTTGATCTCAATATTTTTACTCTACATCTTTATATATTCTCTAAGTAATTCCCAACTGCATCCCACATACTCTTAATTATTATAACATTTTCTGTTTTATCTGTATTGTTCAATTTACTGTTTTGTTATTTTCACATTTAACATATTAACTATATAATTATACGGATTTATCAGAGCCTATTTGTTTTATCTTTTCAACCCCTCTCTAAAACAATTTGAGCACTCACTATTAATTTGTTGACCACTCTTTCTTTTTGCACATTATAAACACCTGGTATCCTTGCATATACAGTAGAGTCTTGTTTATCCAACCTTTGCTCATCCGACATTCTGTATTATCTGACACCGTCTGCTTTGAGAAACACCTGTTTGAAATATTGTTCCCACCTCCCGAAGTTGGGACTGCCGTGTGAACATTGTCCACAGGAGGTGAGCAAGGGGCTGTTTGGGAGGTGTAACATGTTTGTTTTGCTGAGCACTTTCCTTCCTTTGCCCAGCTGTAATATAAATTTGCAACAGTGTAGGTAAGAGGAGGAGCAAGAGCTAGCCTGCCAAGAGGGGCGAGAAGCAATTGGCGCAAATTTTTCCTG
Organism: Anolis carolinensis; assembly: GCF_035594765.1. Taxonomy (NCBI): domain Eukaryota; kingdom Metazoa; phylum Chordata; class Lepidosauria; order Squamata; family Anolidae; genus Anolis; species Anolis carolinensis. The sequence continues at coordinate 118,239,538 of NC_085841.1, read as the reverse complement.
TCAGGCACAGCGTCCGGCCTGCACCAGCTACGTTTCGTCCCTCCCGGTGGGTGCCCGACAATAGTAGCTCCTCCTCTTACCTACACTACTGCAAATTTATGTTACAGCTGGGCAAAGGAAGGAAAGTGGTCAGCAAAACAAACACGTTACACCTCCCAAACAGCCCCCTTGCTCCGGTGAACAATGTTCACACGGCAGCCCCAACTTCGGGAGGCAGGGACAGCATTTCAAACCGCTGTGTCTCTAGGCAGCAATGCCCAGCTTTTCCTTAATCCCTCCTTATTATCCAACATTTTCACTTATCCAATGTACATCCGGCCCATTTATGTTGGATAAGTGAGCCTCTACTGTAATATATTTCTATTGGCTATTGTTATTAAAGATTTAACATTATATTAATTTCTCCTTCAATCATTCTTAGTATGCTTGTTCCCTATCACATTTTCATATAATGTGATTAAACACACCTCTTTGTTTACAATCATGCCAACACCTGTCCTTTACCCTGGTAAAAAATGTGAAAGTTGTGCAGGAGTCCTGTACCATTTTTGTAGCATTTTCCTTCTTACTTCCCTTAGTGCATTATATTATTCTTTTGCTACATTACTTATTTCCCTTTGGATGTCTTCCCTCTCAGTTTCTATATCCATTCTCCACATTTGAAATATTTCCTCTATTATTTCTTCTTTTACAGCTTTAATTTGTTCATACAAGTCTCCCACCACTTTTTTCTAATCTCTCAGACATTTCCTTATCACTTTCTCAAATGGACTGTACTGTTCATTCTCCCCTTCAGTTTATAAATATTTTGTCTTATAGCCCAACTTTGGATCCAATTTCTTGCTCCTATCCAGTTCCAAATTTCTTTTTGCTCTACAGAATTTCCATCTTCTGTATACAAATCCTTAACTAGTCTTTTCCCTCTACTTTTGATTAATCTCATCAGTAGAAACCTATATTTACATCATTGTTGTGATTAATTTTGCCATTGTTGCCAACTTATTCTCAGTGTCTGGATTTAATTTCTTCTTTATTTTTACCACACTCTAATTGTTCCTTTAAACGGTCCCCCACATTCTATCTCCTTTCTCCTATTTGAGTCCTTAAATATTATTTTTAAAAATATTATTTATTATTTTCTCCATATTTACCTATTTTCCCTAGTATACTGTATTTCTAACAATCTTTGAATTTGAAATGCAACATGATATGCTTCTTCTTCTTTTTTTGAATATTTTTATTACAGTACTATTAATTTGTTACAAAGAAAAGAAAAATCTTTACAATTCATATAATTAAGTCTTTTCCTTCCCCCAGTGTTCTACCCGTTGTGCTCCCCATCCCCGGAGTCCATTTCTTTATAGTCCAACCAGAACCTCATTTCTTCTGGTGGGGGTTGATTCCCATCTTCTCTCCTTAATGTTTCTTCGATAAATTTCTTCCATATACTTTCAAAATCATTTTTCTTCCTTAAGCCTTTTTTGACATTTAAATTGCATGTTAATTTATCATTTATTGCTAATTTCCAAATTTCCTTGTACCAATCTTCTATTTTAATTTCCACCTCCCCTTTCCAATTTCTTGCTATTAATAACCTTGCAGCCGTTAGCAACATTGTTACCAAATTCTTTTCATTTTCTTTCCATTCCTCTGTATTATAAATAGATAATAGTATAGTCGCTGGGCTTATATTGATTTTTTTCTTCATAATACTCTCTATTTCTACTATGACCTTTCCCCAAAAACTCTGTACATACTTACATTCCCACCACATATGAATATATGTCCCTCTTTCTTGACAACCCTCCAACATTTTTCTGAACGGCTCTTATCCATATTATGTGTCTTTATTGGGGTCAAATACCACTTCCATACTATCTTGTAGTAGTTTTCTTTTATTCTAATTGATAAATTTTTGAGATGCCTTGCTTTCCATTATTTTTCCCAATTTCTTTCTCCTACTTTTATTCCCAGTTCTTCCTCCCATATTTCCCTTGTTAATATCCCTTTCCTCCCACCTTTAATCTCTATTAATATTTTATATATCATACTGGTTATCCCTTTCGGATATTCATTTCCCTCTTTAGTCTGTTCTTTTAATACTATATTTTCAAATTTTGTTGGTTCTCTTTCCTCCCAGCTCTTTCTTTGCCAATTTTGGAACCATTGATCTAATTGGACCCAATGAAGCCATGATGTATTTAAATCACCTAAGATTCCCTTTATGTTGTTTTCCTCCTTTATTTGTTCCCTCCAACTTCCAATTTTGTCTAATTTCTTCCTTTTCAATTCCTTATCCATCACATTTTTTAAGTTTTTAGGAAATTTCTTCTCCATTATCACTGGCATTATTTTAGAATTCTCTTTACTGAGGTGGCTTTTATATTTATTCCATATTATTAATACGTTTTTTAATGATACATTTCCCATTCGGTTGATTTCCTTTTTTGAATATTCCTTAAAAATATATTTTCTAATTTCATTTCTATATCTTTAGTAATTATTTCCATCCATTCTATTTCTACTTTGTTTAGCATCCCGTCTACCACATGTCTCAACTGGTTTGCTTCATAATAACTTTTGATTTTGGGTAATCCTAGTTCTCCTTCCTTTTGTGGTTTGTACCAATAGCATTTGTTTATTCTGTTTGTTTTTTCCCCATTATTACAAAATTTGTTTGTTAATTGTTGCCATTTGTTCAATTCAATTTCTAATATTTTAAGGGGTATCATTCTAAATAAGAAATTTACTTTAGCTAGTATTTTCATTTTGAATAAGGCAATTCTACCAAACCAGGACAAGTGTATGTTGTTATATTCATTTAATCTTTTTTCTGTCTCTTTCCTCAATGCCTCTAAGTTTTTCCTTTCCATTTCACTTAGGTCCTTAGTTACTACTATTCCTAGATATTTTATGTTTTCTTTTAAAGTTATTTTTATGTCCCTCCGATTTTTGAATTCTTCCTCTTCTTGTTTTGTGTAGTTAAATAGTATCATTTCTGATTTTTTCCAATTTATTTTCAGCCCTGTTATTTCTCCAAACTTCCTTATATGCTCCCCTATTATTTCCATTTTATCTGCTATTCTTTTTAAAGTCAAAATTGTGTCATCGGCAAACAAGCTAATTTTATCTGAGTCTTTTCCTATCCCTATTAATTTATTGTAATTTCTAATTACATTTGCCAATATTTCTATTGTGAATGCAAATAATATTGGTGACATAGGGCATCCCTGCCTAGTCCCTCTTGTTACTTTTATTCTATCAGTTATCCCATCATTTACTAATACCTGAATGTAACTGTCTGAATATAGTTGGTTCACTAATCCCATTGTTCTACTTCCCAATCCAAATTTATTCAAAATGCATTTTAATGTTGGCCACTCCACGCAATCGAATGCTTAAAATATGTCTAAGGCTATAATTCCTGCTTTTATCTGCTGATTTTTTATTATCTGAATTTTATTTATTAATTTCCCTACTACAACATGATATGCTTCTAAACTTGGTATACCCCAGCCTCCTTCTTCTGCTTTTGCGTTTAACCATTTGTTGCTTATTCTGGACCTTTTTTTCTCTATCTGTCCATTTTATAATTCTTCTATCACAAATCTTTAACATCCCCATTTCTATTGTCTTTGGTAGTGTTTGGAATAGATATAGCAGTTCCAGTACTATAAACATGTTAAGGCCCTTATTTTGTCCACTCTTGTTAATGTTTTCCCTTCCCATTTCTTGAATTGTTTCTCTATTACTGTATTGTTTCTCTATATTTTCTTATAATTCCCCTTCGTTATACTCTTTGGGGTTTTGTATATCCATACTCCTAAGTATTTTAGCTTCTTTACTCCTAATCTCAATCCTGAGACTTTCCTAATCTCCAATTGTTCCCTTGGTAGGGTATTAAGACACAGTATCTCTGACTTATTGGAATTAAAATATAATCCTGATAAATTATTAAAGTCATCTAATTTTTATCATATCTTTCACCATAGATAATGGTTGACATGTAAAAAGCATTGCATCATCTGCAAAAAGATTAAGTTTTATTTCTTCTTCCTCTATTTTGTAACCTGCCCAGTTATAGCTATCTCTGATACTACTAGCTAATATTTCTAAAGCTATTAAAAATAGTTTAGGGGATAATGGACAACCTTGTTTTGTACCATTTATGACTGGGGTTTCTCCCGTTATTCCATTGTTCACCCTTATTCTTGCTTTGCAGTTACTATATAATTGTTGCTGTGTTTTGCAAAAGTTTTCTCCCATATTCAATTGCTGACATAATCTTAACAAGAATCTATGATTTGTATTTGTGTGATCCATTGCAATTACCATGCTTTTATTAAGTTACCAATTCTTCCCTCCATAAATCCATACTGGTCTTCTTTAATTATTTTTGGCCTTATTGTTTCCAATCTATTTGCCAGAATCTTAGTAAATATTTTATAGTCCTGATTACATAGACAAATAGGTCTATATGACCCTCCCTTCCCTTTTTTGGTATGGTAATAATTTCTTAAAATTTCTATGTTTGGGGGGGGGGACTTTTTGCTTGGTGTATATTTCATTAAATAATTCTGTTAAATGTGGTGCCAATCCCCCCATATATGTTTTGTAAAATTCCACTGAAAATCCATCTGGCCCTGGTGATCTGGCCCCCTTTCAGCCCTTGATTACTCTTAATATTTCCTCTTGTGTTATTGGTTGATTTAGTAACTTTCTGTCTTCCTCTGTAATTTTTCTTTAATATTTAAACTCCCTTGCACCACCCTTTCCTTCATATGTAGATCTTTATAGTATTTTGTTATTATCTTCCTAATCTTATTTTGCTCCTCTTGTTCCCTCTCATTTTCATCTTTTAATCTTTTTATCTATGTTTTTTTTCCTTTTCCTGTTAACATGCCGTCTTCTTCATTAATTTTATATTCCAACTCTGGGAGTTACTTTTTACATATACGCACTTGTTCGTTATATTCCTTTTCTTGAAAGCTTCTAATTGTTTTCTTTTCTCTTTTTTAACTCTCTCCAAACCCTTCTATCTCTCTTTTTTATGTCTCTCCTGCAGGATTTCTATTTTTCTTATTCTCTTAACTTTTTTACCCCTCTATCTCCTTCTAACATTTACCTTTAAATTTATACATTATTATCTTATTACAGCTTTGCTTGCATCCCATATTATATATTTATTTACTTGTCCTCTGTCATTAGTCTCAAAATACCTGTTTATTTATTTCTTAATCACTTCATATTCTTCCTCTCTTCTGTTTAAAATTGTATTATATCTCCAGGTTTTTTTTTATCTCTATCTCTAATTTCACTTTCACTCTTAATGATGTGTGATCTGACAGACACATCTCTAGAACCAGTGACTTGTCTGTATTTCTCTGTCAGTACATAATCTATTTTACTACATGTATTGTGTCTTCCTGAGAAATATGTCCATCTATTATACTTGGGTTTTCCTTCTAATAAACCATTCATGTTATATTCCTTTATGTTTAACTTTCTGTCATTATTTTGTCTTGCTGATACTAATTCCAGATTCTAGTCTCCTGCACAGTACAATCCTCCTTGTGCAAATCTATCTACCTTCCTAAATACCTGTTTTATGTACCTTTTATTTTGGTTTGAGGCATATATATACACCAGAGTAATTTTATTTTTTTCTATTTTTCCTTTTATCCCTCTCTCCTTTGTGAAATCTGGAAATCAAAAAGTATTGTCCCCAGCTGAAGTTCAAATCAGCAATGAATTATCAGGAATCTTTTTTCCCCAAAAATTTCAGCAAAGGGAAAATTAAATATAATCCTTTAAATTTAAATTCTAACCAAACCCCCACACATACAGAGAAAAACAGAAGTTCTTCGAAGGGCTTCAGATTATAAAAAATGAGTTGATAAATTTTGATATTCAACATCTGTAAATGGAAAAAAAAATGTAGCTATGTTATTGCAATCCAAAACACACTGATGTATATTTTAGCAGTTGGATATGTCCTGGTACAGAAACCCAAAACTAAAAAATGTCCAACTTTTTCATAAGAAAAAAATATGTTATTAATAAGTGAAATCCAGGCCAAGTCTAGTTCTGAGGACCAATTGATGCTTTATTATACAGTTATACCTTCTATTAGAACCAGAATAACCTTAGCTATAATAACAGCAGGGCAGAAACTGGCCTGCTGACTTTAATTTGAAATTCTGTATAAATAAAAACTTTGCAGTTCCCATGAGTCCAGAAAGTAGCAGTGCTACTAGATTTAGCTAGCAGTAACAGGGTCCAGGAAAAATCTTGTTTGTGCTATAAAATGGAAAACATAATTTTAAAATCTAATTTTAGGCTGGATGAGGTCTTTGAAACTACCATACTTTTCTGCATGAGTACATTCTCCCTTGGCTTTGAATGCTGGAAAACATAGGCTGATATATTCACAATGTATATAGCCACTTTTGGTCAGATATAGCTAGTGTCAGTTACATATGGCATTGCTGGAAACTGATGTTGTAGTACATTCTGAGTACATCTGGAAAATTATATCTTTCTTTTTCTTTTTAGAATTTGAGATACTCAAACCCTTATCTTTTACATCAGGGATGGAGAATGCATGGCTCATGGGACACACATAGGCTTCAAGGATGTTCTGTGGTCCCTAAGGCCCACTAGGTTTGAGAAATATTTTGAAAAGTATTTTCCTCTCAAATCACTGAAAACCTTTTTTACAAAAATATTTTTGAAAGCTTTCTCCAAAAAATATTTTTTGCTTAGGAGAAATTTAGCATGAGAGGCATATTTTAGAATCAGTACCGGTCTTTTCCCAGCTGAAGGCTAAAGACTTAGTAAACTCAAATGATTTTATCACATTGAGCCATGACAATTAATCTGGTGTCAAGATGCATTAATTCTACAGTGTAGATGCACCCAGTGGTGTCCAGATGGTCCTCAGGAAGTTCTAGGGTACACCTTACTAATCTTGAGTCTGGATGTACTCAAGATTCCCACCCATGGGAGAAAAGCAGGATAGAAATGATTAGATGATGATGATGATGATGATGATGATGATGATGATGATGATGTAAAAGCAAACCCTGATGCTGTCTCCATCTAGACGTGAGTGCTATTTATTTATGTGTGTATGAACACAGACTGAACCATATAATCAAAAAGTTGGAAGTGACCAGAAGAGCTATTTACCGGTAGATATTCCCCGCTTCTCACAAACGTTTTGGGAACCAAAGTGCTGTAGAGAAGTGGTCTTCCAACCACTGTTGAAAAACCTCTGACAATAAACAATAATGAAATGGAAGTAACTTTTAAAGATCTTAGAAGAAAGAAATTGCTACCTCCTACATTTTCATTTACCTTTTCGGAGTTTAATAAAAAGCTAATACAAAGCTAAGATCAACTTAGGTCGTGTGGGGGAGGAGGAATTGCGGTGGACGGATTCCCAGGGAGAAGCGCAACAGAGTTCTTGCGGCCCTGGAGAAGGATAGGTGTGGTAGCCTCGATGGCAGCCCCTCCGGGCTGAAGGTCCTGCTGCTCAATGCCAGATCCGTCAAGGGTAAATCATCTATTATCCAGGATTTAATCCTGGATGAGCAGGCGGATCTGGCTTGCATCACCGAGACCTGGCTGGATGAACTGGGTGGAGTTAGTCTTTCCCAGCTTTGTCCTCTGGGTTTCGGGGTACATCAGCAGGCCAGGCCGGGAGGGCGGGGAGGTGGGATTGCGGTGGTATTTCGGCAGTCCATCGCCCTGGTCAGATGCGCCGCTTTGCAACCTGCCGGGTTTGAGTGTCTCCACCTGAGGGTGGGTACCCGGGACAGTTTGGGGATTCTGCTGGTGTACCGTCCACCCCGCGACACAGCAGTCTCCCTGCCTGAGCTAGCAGAGGTGGTCTCTAGCATGGTGCTGGGTTCCCAGCGCCTGGTGGTGCTGGGAGATTTCAACATTCATGCTGAGGCCACCTTGACAGGCGCAGCTCAGGAATTCATGGGCGCCATGACGACCATGGGACTGTCCCAAGTGATATCGGGTCCCACTCATCAAGCTGGACATACACTCGACCTGGTTTTTGTTGCGGGCGACGGTTTGGTTGGAGTGGAAGAGCAAACTATCCTTCCATTGTCATGGTCCGACCATTATCTGATCAGTTTAAGACTCACCACACCCGTAAACCTCCGCAGGGGTGGTGGACCCATTAAGATGGTCCGCCCCAGGAGACTTATGGATCCTGAGGGATTCCTGAGGTCTCTTGGGGATCTGTCTGCCATGGAGCCTGATGATCCTGTCGATGCCTTGGTCGCTCGCTATAACAGTGAGTTGTCCAGGGCAATAGACATGATCACCCCCGAACGTCCACTCTCGCTACGTGGAGTTGCCCCAGCCCCCTGGTTTACTGGGGAGCTGGCGGAGATGAAACGTGCGAGGAGGAGACTAGAGTGCCGCTGGCGGACAACTCGTGATGCATCTGACCGAGCACGGTCTAGAGCCGCTATTAGGGCCTATTCCCTAATAGGGCCAGGAAGGCTTTCTCGACTGCCCGCAACAACTAGATCCTCAGAGCTGTTTCGGGTTGTTGGGGAGCTCCTCCACCCTCCTCAGGCTGGGGGGGCACCTGACATCCCGGCAACTCAGTGTAGCGAGTTTGCTCACCATTTTGCAGACAAAGTCGCTCAGATTCGTTCCAACTTAGATGCTGGCCTTGTTGCAATGCCAGGTGAGGTAACCGAGGCTTCTGTCTGTTTGATCTTGTGGGATTCGTTTCAGCTTGTGCAGCCTGATGATGTGGACAAGATTCTTGGAGCGGTGAGGGCGACCACCTGTGCCCTTGACCCTTGCCCATCTTGGCTTTTAAAACAGGCCAGTGGTCGATTGGTTTGTGAGAATAATTAATGCCTCTTTGGAGCAGGGTAGATTTCCATCTAATCTAAAACAAGCGGTGGTGACACCTATCTTAAAGCAGGCCTCCCTAGATTCGACCAACTTGCATAACTACAGTGGACCAATCGCAGTCTGGCTTCAGGCCTGGTTTCAGTACCGAGACGGCTTTGGTCGCCTTGGTGGATGGCCTCCGCAGGGAGCTGGACAGGGGGAGTGTGACCCTGCTGGTTCTCTTGGATATCTCAGTGGCTTTCGATACCATCGACCATGGTATCCTTCTGGGACGTCTCTCCGGGATGGGCCTTGGGGGTAATGTTCTGCAGTGGCTTCAGTCCTTCCTAGAGGGGCGTTCCCAGATGGTGAAGCTGGGGGACACCTGCTCGGACCCCTGGCCTTTGACCTGTGGGGTCCCGCAAGGTTCTATTCTGTCCCCCATGCTTTTCAATGAAACCGCTGGGCGAGGTCATACGGGGTTTTGGAGTTCGGTGCCATCTCTACGTGGATGACACCCAACTCTACTACTCTTTTCCACCAAAATCCAAGGAAGCCCCTCGGATACTGGATCACTGTCTGGACGCTGTGTTGGCCTGGATGAGGGCGAACAAGCTGAGACTTAATCCTAATAAGACAGAGGTCCTCCAGGTCAGTCGAAAGTCCAGTCGGGGTATTGGGTGGCAACCTGTGCTTGACGGGGTCACACTCCCCCTGAAGGCGCAGGTCCGCAGCTTGGGGGTCCTCCTGGATTCGGGGCTGACGCTTGAAGCTCAGGTGTCAGCCGTGGCCGGGAGGGCCTTTGCACAATTAAAACTTGTGCGCCAGCTGTGACCATACCTTGAGAAGTCTAATCTGACCATGGTGGTCCACGCCTTAGTTACCTCTAGACTGGATTATTGCAATGCGCTCTAGGTGGGGCTGCCTTTGAAGACAGTCCGGAAACTGCAATTAGTTCAATGCACTGCAGCCAGGTTTCTAACTGGAGCAAATTACAGGGCACGTTCAACGCCTCTGTTTAAGGAGCTCCACTGGCTCCCGCTTACTTTCCGAGCCCAATTCAAGGTGCAGGTTCTTACCTACAAAGCTCTAAACGGTTTGGGACCCGCCTACCTTAGAGACCGCATTTCCCCCTATGAACCCGCACGATCTCTTCGCTCGTCGGGGGAGGCCCTTCTCTCGCTTCCACCACCCTCGCAGGCACGGTTGGTGGGGACGAGAGAGAGGGCCTTCTCTGTCATGGCCCCCCAGCTTTGGAACCTGCTCCCTAGGGAGATTAGGCTGGCCCCCACCCTCCTCTCCTTCCGGAAGAATCTGAAAACCTGGCTTTTCCAGAAAGCCTTTGATGAGTGACTTTTGTTGGTTTAAGATGCCTGCCTACGTAATAATAGACCCACTGATCTGCCCTCTTATTGTCACTATTGTCATTTATAGTACTTCATTAACTATGTCAATTATGTAACTATCTCCCCCCGACTTGACACATTCACCTTTTGGCCTAGACTTGTGTTTGATATACCTGTTTTAACATTTTATCTTGTAAGATTGTCCTTTTCAATTGTTTTACCGATATTGTTGATTTATTGTTGTAAATTTGTGTTTTTGTTTTGATTTTATATTGTGATGTTGGGCAAGGCCCCATGTGAGCCGCCCCGAGTCCCTTCGGGGAGATGGGGCGGGGTACAAGAATAAAATTATTATTATTATTATTATAATTATTATTATAATTATTATTATTATTATTATTAACTATACAATGCCATTTTTCCCACCTTTACCATTATCTATAAAGGCCTTAAATACTATTATTATGCAAGCAGTAATTCTTAACTTTCCCAAAATCAGTATCATTTATTATGAATTGTGAATTGCATTTTTCATCCTCAACATCTAGTTTTAAAAGGTTTTCACTAATGTTTTCTTCCTCATTAACTGGTGGAGTAACGGAAATTTGAAGCTTTGTCTTAGGGCCCTTCCACACAGCCATGTAACCCAGAATATCAAGGCAGAAAATCCCACAATACCTGCTTTGAACCGGGTTATCTGAGTCCAAACTGCCATATATTCCAGTTCAAAACAGATACTGTGGGATTTTATTCATCTGTGTCAAAAGGGCCTTAGAAAAGAATGGCTCGGAGTAATTGTAGTCTTCCAATATCCAATTGTAAGGATATTTCCTTTCTACTATCACTACTTACAAAGAAGGAACCCTTAGAGAATTACAAACAAGTTACTGTAGAGGGTAATTGCTTATGAGCAGCACAACTACTCTGAATGTAATTCCCAGTATATCCAGTGTGCTGGCTGGGAATTCTGGTTGTCATAGCCCCAAAATGCCACATTTCTGATCTCTAACTTATATGGACTAAATTAATAATAGATTTTGAAATAGAAAGATAGAAAAGTGTGTGAAGAGAAAGAAAAGGGACAAAAGATAACAAAAATCGTTAAATGTTTGGGGTTTCACGGCCAGCTGTGTAAGTAAGTGGTTGCCATTGGTTTTTAGTTCTGGCCAATAAATCTTTAAACATCAGTTTGGAACTCCTAATACAGTTTGATTCCATTTCACCTGGAGCAAAATAAAATATCACTGACAATGAGAGTTGCCAACCAACTAGTAAAAATTCAGGGTCAGCCAATTGCCAGATGTGTGTGTCTGTGTTTGGACTATTTGCCAGAAATCTTTGAGTAATGCTGGAATGATCTGAGGAAAGGTCTGCATCAGCATTTTCAAGTATACATACTTGAACTCTGTGACACACATAGGAACAGAAAGTAGCCAGATTTTTGGAAGGGTGTGTATTTCTTCCTACCATTTCACACACTGTTGTATGAGAGACTATCAGATTGATGCAGGTTGCAATCTTACAAAGCTAACTTATTGCCATAAATACTATAGAGTTGGGGTGGACAAAATTTAAATTGCAAAACAATGAAAGTATTACTGTAAGCCAGACCTGAGATTGAAGACCAAGGGCTCCACAGTACTTAGGAGTGAAAAATATAACTTTTTATCATGTCAGAAGCAAACATACTGCAAGTCGCTTCTGGTGTAAGAGAATTGGCCATCTACAGAGACGTTGCCCAGAGAATGCCAGGATATATTAGCTGGGAGGCTTCTCTCATGTCCCCACAAACTAGAGCTGACAGATGGGTGCTCAACCTGTCTTGCGGATTCGATCTGGCAGCCTTCAGGTCAGCAGTTCAGCTGGCACAAGGGTTTAACCCATTGTGCCACCTTGACTCTTACCCCAAAATACAACTGATGGTAGTAGAATACAGAAACAAAATCCATTGAATTTCTCAGGAAAATGTGGCCTTCACCAGATATTTTGCAGTGACATGCCATAATCACCTCCTAATCCCAATATCCACCCGTGATCAAGTGATTAGAAATTGATAGTGTATGTCTATTATGATAGTGTACACAGTCTACACAGAAAATAGGATAGACTTAGATATATCATTGAATACCAGAACCAAGGTAGTTCATCGCATTATATTTCTTATTTCTGTGTATGGTTGTGAAAGCTGGATAGTAAAGAAAGTTGTTAAGAAGAGAATGAACTCTGAGTGAATTGCCATAATTGGCTGGTCCTTCAGTCACAAAAATACAGGTCTTATTCTTTCTGTTTGAAATGTTGTGCTTGAAGAAAGTTATTTGGACTCAATGGACTGCCAAAAAGACAAATAAAAGAATCTACAAGCAAATCAAGCCTGAACTCTTCAATCAAGCCTGAACTTTCTGTAGGAGCCAAAATAAAATGAGACTGCCACACTTTGGATGTATCATGAGAAAACATGACTCATTAAAAAAGACAATAATGCTTGGTAAGGTAAAAGGCATTTGAAAACAAAGATCACATTATAGATGGATAGGTCATATTTCAAAGGAAGTAACTGGAAAAAACCACATCTGAATATTCCTTGCCTAAGAAAACCCTATGAAATTAAAGGACTTGCCATAGGTCAACAGAAGACATGAAAACACAGACACGCAGAGATCCAATCAGTGAAGCCAAGCCCTGAGTATGCAAGTTCTGAGCAAAGGCATTTGATAGCAGAGTGACTTGGAGTGCTTTTGTTCATAGGGTCACCACAAATCAAAGTTAACTTGAAGGCAATTAACTACAACTTGTAGCCTATTCACAATCCTTAATTTGCTTTGAAGGATTTTCAATGGGAATTTTCCATTAAAGCACATCCAAGTCTAGTTTAACCATAAAGAATCATCAGAAGGGACAGAAGGTCTTCAAAATTAGCCCATGGACAGCCGGCTGAGTAGATAAGGACACAATCATAGTCTGCCCTTCATAGAGAGATTGTTGTATTTATATTGAAGCCATGATAATTATTTCTCAGTTTTATTTTTGCTTATCTGTTTATTAAATTTTTATCCTTTTTTCCCCTTCCAAGGTGGGATTCAAATGACAATAATAGTAAACATATAGTACATCAATCTGGAATTAAAACTATATATTGTGACAATGTGAGGGAAAGATATGTCAGACCACACCTGGAATACTGTGTCCAATTCTGGGCACCTCAGTTGAAGGGAGGTGTTGACAAGCTGGAAAGTGTCCAGAGGAGGGCGACTAAAATGAGTAAGGGTCTGGAGAACAAGCCCTATGAGGAGCAGCTGAGAGAGTAGGGCATGTTTAGCCTGCAGAAGAGAAGGCTGAGAGGAGACATGATAGCCATGTACAAATATGTGAGGGGAAGTCATAGGGAGGAGGGAGCAAGCTTGTTTTCTGCTGTCCTGGAGACTAGGAGGCGGAACAATGGCTTCAAACTACAGGAAAGGAGATTCCACCTGAACATTAGGAAGAACTTCCTCACTGTTCGGGCTGTTCGGCAGTGGAACTCTCTGCCCCAGACTGTGGTGGAGGCTCCTTCTTTGGAGGCTTTTAAGCAGAGGCTGGATGGCCATCTGTCAGGGGTGCTTTGAATGAGATTTTCCTGCTTCTTGCAGGGGTTTGGACTGGATGGCCCATGAGGTCTTTTCCAACTCTACGATTCTATGATTCTATGAAATGCCATTTCATAAAAGCAAAATGTGTCTGAGATTTACTACTTCAGCTGAAAGGCGGAACTTTCATTATAAAAATCTGATGCTTAGTCTTCTGCATGGATGGATTTTATTTTTCAATATTTTATGTGAAAGCATTACATCAATGAATTCCCTCACTTGTCAACTGGAGCAATAAAGCCCAGGTAGCCCTTTGATACAAATGTTAATATGAAAGATTTTGAAGTCTGATTTGTACTAAACCCAAAATATATTCCTATTCCCCAACATCTTTCTCTCTCTTTCCTTTCCTGCAGCTATCTCCTCTTTCACCAAGCTATTTATCTTTGAAGACTGCTCTATAAGTGTATCACTCTTAATGAAGATTTTATTCCTATCTGCCTCCAGTTTACCATCTATTGGAGGTGACAGAGTACAATTCCTAGACAAAATTAAAGGTTATAAATTGTTGGCCGAATTCTGGTTTTTATCTGGCTGTGATTCAATCCATTTGAGTGTGATGAGAACATTCATCTTCAGTTCGAGTTTGCTTTGCTGTGCCTCCTTGATATATAAACCATCTTTGGTTTGATGAAACTGCATGTGATTTTTTTAAAAAAACAAAAACCAAAAAAAACACATACAATGACTTTCAAAATGTTACATAGGGATTGTGAGCCAATAATTACAGCACATATGTTCTGGTTTTATACTATAAAGGGGAAGATAACTGAAGTTAGGACAGGCACCACCAACCTGTCAAGGAACTTGAAGCTTTAGCAGACCCACAGTTACTGGAAATGCTCTGCCTGTATACCATAATAACTGGGTATATATTCACTGCACGGTTCTGCAATTACAACTCTAGCAATTATAGCAAATGCAGCTTCTCCAGACAACCAGTTCAGATGGACAGAATATAAAGCCAAAGTGTCTCAAGAGAACGTGAACGGCCTTTAAAAAAATAGTTTTCCCAGACACCAGCAAACGTCTCTTCCTGCAAATTCATATTTAACCCCTGACATAAGCCCCTTCTACACTGCCATATAAAATCCATATTATCTGCTTTGAACTGGATTATATGGCAGTGTGGACTCATATAGTCCAAGTCAAAGTAGATATCTGCTTTGATAATCTCAGGGCCCTTCCACACAGCCATATAACCCAGAATACCAAGGCAGATAATCTACAATATCTGCTTTGAACTGGGTTATCTTAGTCCACACTGCCATATAATCCAGTTCAGCATGGATTTTATACAGCTGTGTGGAAGGGGCCTCTGTGACAGTCTTCTGGGCTTTATCTTCTTGGTTGTTTTTTAAAATACCATTGGGGAGGAAGCCTAAAAGGCAAACTTGGTAAGACTCAGTGGAGGAATAAGGAATTTAAGATGTTTCAAATTTATGGAGCCATATTCTCGAGTTTAAGTGTCTTTTATTCAGTGTTTGAATTCTCATTGGGACAATTTGCAAAATTTAAATGGAGATGATTTCAGTGTGGGAATTTTCATTGAGACAGATAGAAATAGAACATCATGACCACTTCCACATTTGCTTTGACCCAAACAAAAGCTGACCTGGATGAAATCATTATATTTTATAGGCTAACAATCTTTGGAATACCAAGAAACAAATATCAAAAAGTCAATGGAAAAGATGGTCTCTCCATGCAATATGTTGATGCATATTTTGTTCTGATTTGGCTACAATAAACTAAAAGATTAAAGTGATAAAAGTTGGAAACAATGCAAAAATAGAGACCCCTTTTATGCCCATATAATAAGCTTTGTTTAACTTTTCATGAAAAAAAGTTTTTATGCTCAACATGTTTCATGATTGTTTGACATCATTTTGAATGTATGCTTTGATACTTATCTTGTGATACCATCATTCTGTAATGCATCGTAAATTTATACAACCACTTATACAATCAGTGCCAATCTTTACTTTATACTAATGATGAAATTCCCCTAAGAATCATTTCAATGAGTCATGTTTGGATCTAGTAGAGTAATATTAGGAATTAAAGAAATAGAAGAAAAAGCAATGAGAAGTTTCCCTCACTGTCTCACTGAAGTCATTAAAAGGGAAGTTCTGGTTGTTCCATGAAAAGCCACTAAAGTTGCCTGCTTTCCCAACTTTTTACTTGCAAAGTGATTGCTAGCTTTTATGAGTCTGTTGTATTGGTTTGATTTGCATTTTCAGTTTGGATAGTATAATTGCATTTGTCATTTCGCAGTGACTCACAGCAGTCAGGATGAGAATTAGCGGAGTCCCTGTGTGACCTTCCACTTGCCAGTGTTCCCAAATTCCATAGATAGGCATTCTGTTCAATCATGTCACATGGCCATTTCAGAGAATTGGAATTTGAAAATATTCATTTATAGCTGGAACTGGCAACTCCAACAAATCTTCCCCTGGAGCCCAGCAAAGACTGACAAAGATGCCAAAAAAGAAGGGAGGAGAGAGAAAAACAACACCAAAGGTGGATGAAAGTCTACTTCTGGTTTTGAAAAGCTAGCAGACATTTTATGTTTAAAAAGGCATTGCAAACTATTGAAAAGGCAATTTGCTACTGCTGGTGCTTCCAGTAGAAGCAATTCTCCCACACACCCAGATACCTTTAAAAAAAACAGAAAAGGGTTCATGTAGGAGAAAAGCAACCTTTACTAGGGTATATCTTGCACACCCTGATTCACTGAATAGTATATTTCTCCTTTGTATGTACACTTGTTCAAGTTCACTTCCTTTCTTGCCAGTTTTTAAATCTGCCAAGCAGAAGCCAAGAGCAACCTTGCTCTGGTTCCAGCAATGCCCTATTTCTGGATCACTATGGGACATTAAATTTCCAAGGGATTATTACAAAATTATGGGAACTTGTGCTAAAAATGAGTAAAGACAAATATTGATGGGGTGCTTAAGACATTCCAAAACCTCTATCAAGCATGCAATTCTTTTTGCTGATTTCATTCTCAAATGAAAGGAAAATTAATTTTAGCTATTTTCTTCCCAATATAAGACAATCTTTGAAAACTACACTGTTGCCAAAAACTACACATAGACTGGGATGTGTTTTGCAGAAAACTGACATATAGTTGAAAGCCATTTTCCACCTTTTTGATGAAGAAATAGCATTTTCTACAGTGCTATTTTCACACATAAAATGCTATAGTTAGAGGATTTTTTGATACAAAATCCAAACATTTTTGTTCAGAAAACAGCACTTTCTGCTCAGGAAACAGCATTTTCTACACAAAATATATTACTTTACAGCCCATTCCACACAGCTGAATAAAATCCCACATTATCTACTTTGAACTGGAATATATGGCAGTGTGAACTCAGATAACCGAGTTCAAAGCAGATATTATGGAATGTTTTGCCTTGATATTCTTGGTTATATGGCTGTGTGGATGGGCCCTAAAATGCAAATACTTTTTCTGGTGCTGAATTTTGTGCATAATAAATCTTGAACTGTGAAGATTATTTCAATCCAGCATTTACTATATCAGGGATTCTCCACTCCTGAGAAATATATTTTTGAGCATTTTTCAACCATTTTAAAACATTTCTTCTATCTCCAAGCGTCATTCATTTGCTCAGTGAAATAATTGCACTTGGAAAGAAAAAAAATATTCCTTCTTCATGAGTATTTTTGAAGTAGAAACCAGACAGGATTTACAGTAAATACATGCCTTTATAGCTTTGTTGGAACTTTGTAATATACAAACCAGATGTGTCTTAGTGATTTTCAACATTAGTTTGGAAAGGCCCCACACAGTTTGCATGACAATTGCCCCATCACTTTATGTCCTTATGCACACCCTCACCTGATAGTCTAAATTAGCTGGTTGCCTAAACTGAAGCTAACGAGGAAGTTTCCCTCACAAATAGGCCCTAAGGAGAAACAGAACTTGTCTTCTGTACACTGCCATCCTCTTAAACTGCTACATCTAGGCTTTCAGTTCAAGAGAAGTTCAAAGGTTTGAAGGGCTTTTCTTCAGAAGTGTCTAGTTAAGGGTGACTCCAAAATTAGAAGATTAGACCTTTTGCCATAGTTAATCTTATGTTTGAGGAGCAAAAAGAAAAATATATGTACAAGATAAAGAGTTAAAGCCAACAAAAATAAGCCCCTTGAAATGAGCGAGAGTTATATAAGTGAATATTAATCCAGTGAGTCTGCTCTAGTTGGGTATGGGATTGGATGAAAATAAAAGACCCGTACAGCCTGTGGCTCTTGATATTTGGGGCTCTTGATATTCCCAGAGCCCCCAAGACTACAAAATAGAGGAAGTCTTTTTCTGTGTTTTTCTCTCTAAAGGCCCTCTGGGGAATGACGTCCTGGTCCTAAAGGCTGCATCAATCCCACCATCACAATGGTAGTAAACACAGTCTGAAAGCAACAGGAACTATCTACAGACCCACGAAGAAAATCCAACAAATGCTACGGTCAGCGAAGGACAAGAGGGATCCTCTCTCTTCTGCAGGAGTCTACCGGATACCATGCAGCTGTGGACAAGTCTACATAGGGACCACCAAACGCAGCGCCCAAACAAGAGTCAAAGAACATGAAAGGCACTGCAGACTAATTCAACCAGAGAAATCAGCCATAGCAGAGCATTTGATGAACCAGCCTGGACACAGAATACTATTTGAGAACACAAAAATGCTGGACCATTCTAACAACTATCATGTCAGACTACACAGAGAAGCCATTGAAATCCACAAGCATGTGGACAACTTCAACAGAAAGGAAGAAACCATGAAAATGAACAAAATCTGGCTACCAGTATTACAAAACTCCAAAATCAAAACAGTAGATGGGAACCAACACAATGAGGACTTGACTGAACAAAGGATGCCCCCAGGCAAGGGACAAAACATTTCCAGTGCCAATTAGGGTGATTAACTGAAACATTAATGCTGGCTCCCAGTGACAAAGAACTCTTGCCACACCTTGGACTCTACACAGATATATATTCTTTCCTTTCCTGACTTAGTTTATCCATACCTCACAACCTCTGAGGATGCCTGCCATAGATGTGGGCGAAACGTCAGGAGAGAATGCTTCTGGAACATGGCCACACAGCCCGAAAGACATACAACAACACCAACAGGAAGTAGTTTCTGGGTCCACCAGAATGCGACAGGCGCTGATGAAGATAATACTGCAACCTGCCAAAAACCCAGGAAAGCCCAAATGGCTCCATTGACCCTTTCATGTGAAGACTGTAAAACACCCTTAACACCCCACTGAAAGGCTATGACCACCTCTTTGATGCTTTGCTTAAAAATGGCTGCTAGAAAGAATAACCCCATGCGGCAAAATGATCAATGTGATAAGAGCCTGGTGCACAACAGCATGACCGATGCTCAGCTTTACTGGTGTTTATTGGTCTCTTGTCCCTGTCAAAGACTGACAGGCTTCTCGTATTGAAACCGCTCAGAACTGTTTTCCCTCTGTGGCAGCAGAAATTGGAGAATCAAGAAAGCGAGAGCTGGTGCTGGTTGAGACTGTCATCTGCCCAGCCAGGAGGCTCTTTATTTATAGAAAAGCCTTTGAACAGACCACTGCAGTTTAGTATAGTAATAACAAGTTACAGCAAATTCAGAGAGTGGTAGAGTGTAACACAGCCATGCATTACGCCCCATTCTAAATTATCTTTGAGGAAAAGCCTGTAATTTGGGGGGATATGAATGACAGAACCTGGGTCATTGTAACAGATACTTTCTCAGTTATTTTTATGGACAGGCAAAAACGCAAAATACCAGACTGAAGAAGTCGACCGATGTAGGACCTTCATGCCGTCCTGCTCAACCGTGACACCTCGTGAAATCCAGTCTCCCCTGACCAAATATTTCCCTTAACAGTATATGAACCAAGCTATAAATTAAAAGAGATGAATCACGATATATCCCCTTTAAAGCAAAAAAAGTAGGAGGCCTGCTGTTTTACCTAACTACCAAGTGTGTGTGAAAATGTCCAAAAGTTTCTATCGCCATTATGAGGAGGAGGTTTTTCTATCTTCAGAATGTTTCTTATAAGTCAATGGTTCTCAACCTGTGGGTCCCCCGATATTTTGGCCTTCAACTCCCAGAAATCCTAATAGCTGGTAAACTGGCTGGGATTTCTGGGAGTTGTAGGCCAAAACACCTGAGTTGAGAACCAATGTACTACAACATGATTTACCTGTTTACAACTGGCAACATAAAAAGCAGCTGCCTCCAGACTCCCTAACAGTTAAAGAGAAGGAAAATGGCAGAGCAGGTAAACCTTTCTCACCAGTTTCCTCTAGTCCAGTGGTGCACAACCTGGGGTCCCCAGATGTTTTTGGTCTGCAACTCCAAATGAATGATGAACATGTCAAAATAGTTAAAATACTTTCTGTATCTTATCTTATTCATTAATCCAAATGAAGTTAATGTAGTTAAGAAACAGAAGAGGTGTAAGATACGGAAAAGCTGCTAAGGGCTTGGCTATACAGGCATTATGACCTGGACTCATATTGAGTTGATTTATAGATGCCTTCTTAATATTCCTCCACTTCCAGTAAGTATCATGGGTTATACCAAGGGCCCTTCCAAACAGGTCCTAGGATCTGATCCTAGGTTTTCTGCTGGGATATAGGACCTATCTGGAAGGGCCCTTAGTTAATCCATCTTTGTCTCACTTCAAGAAAAGTTGGAGGTGCTCCAGAGTTTGCTGGAGTATCCCATGACTTTGGGACAATGGATTGGGCCCAGTTTGGACCACTCTGCTGTCAGGGCACTGCCCATCACCTGCAGGGGGTGATTTTTCAGTTCCCATGATGACCAAGAGCTCACATAGTAGCTCCGTGGCCAACTTGGAGCCTTGACAGTAACATCAAAGAGAGGTAATGCTCCAGCAGAGCCAACATAATCCTCCCAGTTAGACCAGAATGGCCCCTTCCTTGTCCCTTAATCAGCAGGTTAAAAACCTTGTCATTCTGAAAGTTTTTTAAAGCATTTTTTTTTAAAAAAATAAAGGTCATAGGGGTGCTATATTGCTCTGAGCAGCATTGTTTTAATAGCTTGTAACTTTATTCTTTTAACTAGGATTTTTTTGTATTGTCACTACTTTAATTTTATTTTAATGTTCACTTTTTATTTTTTAACTTCATTGCTCTTTTAAACTGTGAATTACCTTGAGTCCCAATTTTGAGAGGAAGCCAGAATACAAATAAGTATCATCATCATCATCATCTTCTTCTTCTTCTTCTTCTTCTTCTTCTTCTTCTTCTTCTTCTTCTTCTTCTTCTTCTTCTTCTTCTTCTTCTTCTTCTTCTTCTTCCTTCATCAACTTCATCAGTATCATCATCTTCTTGCTTAGAGTCAGTTCAGAACTTAGGAAAGAAAAATATAAGCCTCTCCTTTTCACACACTGCAATTCTTTTAATCCTGATCAAAAAAATGTCAGCATCAAAAACTATTTTCAAAAGGGTTACAAAAATGTAAGCTACCATATATTAAATCAGTAAAACCCTAGTAGCTAAACCAATGTAGGCTAAGAGCACAACCTGGGCAGGCTACTTTTCTGGACTACATCACCCAGAATTTTTCAGCTAGCATGTGGGAGTTGTAGTTCAAGAAACTTTCTCAAGCTGGGGCTATAGATACAGACTTGATTCATATTTCCATGGAATAAACTCCTCCAACTCAGTGGAATTTATATCTGAGGAAGCCTGTATGAGATCAAGCTGGTAGTGATTAGAGAGACAAATGTGGAAATGTGCACTGCAACAATGGGAGTAGAACAGGGAGAGAGACAACAGGATGTAATTTAGCCACAGATCTTGCCATTGTGGGCTTCTTCAGCCAATAATGAAGTGCAACATGAATTACGCACTCCAGGCTGAAAGCAAGGGTCTCTGGGTCAGTTGTATGCAACAGCCTATAATGAAGAGGTCTACTGGCTTTTGCAAATGCCTAAATCTTTTCCAGCAATAAGACCTAAATTAATAGTCTCACTGTCATGAGGTAATGTGGTTTCAAGGCAATGTTTTACAGTATGAATGTTCTAGTTAGCTTCAAGTATAAGATACCAGGCATACCAGATAAAAGGCATTCCCATTGCAGAATTTGCTGCGCAGTTTCCTCAATACTATATTCAGATAAATTCATTATGGCCCATTAAATATATTCACGTTTAATAATTTAAACTTGCACAACAACATTCTCTAGGGCTTTGCAAGAGAAACATTTCAATTCCATGGAGTTTTCTGGTATTAGAAGCTTTATTCATTTTGTTTTCCATTTAATAATATGGCATTGTGCCGTCGCGCCTGGGGCTGTAAACTCTTAGTGAAAGAGGCATGGACGTGACATCTTTCCCCAGGGGATTGCTTCTTGCCATCCTTTAGGGAAACTGGAACTCCCAAGGACCAAAACACTGTAGTTAACTCAAAAACTGGGTTTATTCTTCACAAAGGGGGTAAAAGAAAATATACATTACAGTCTTTGATTGTTTAAGTCCATGAAGCTTGTCCAGATCCCTCTTTCTCTGGCTGTGAATGCCGGAGCAAACTCAGCCTCAGTCCAATGACCTATATCTGAAGACAAGAGTCTTCCTCTGTTGCCAAAGGACTGATGTGAAGGCGCTTGAGACTCCTCAACGTTGTTCAGGTTGGCCCTGAACATGAAGTGTGAGTCCCAAGGGTAAGAACCTCAGAATTGGTGCTGAGAGGTAACTTTTGAAGGGCTTTCAGAGCCAAGCCTCTCTTTCACGTCCATCCGATAGAGTTGAATGAAAAGGAGGAAACACAGTCCTACTCCAGGAAGAGGTGGAGCCAAACAGTTTTGCTGAGTGAGCAATGTAACAGGTACAAACAACATTGATTGACAGATATAAATAACCAATCCAACTACATCTACAGGGTAAGGGCAAAATCAGGCATGATACAGCAATTCAAATCTTGCAACTTATAGTTCCAACACATAGATGGCGCCACTCGCGCCGTCACACTCCCGGCCTAGATTTCCGGACTTTCGGAAATCTAAACAAAATGGAGTTAAATACCTTTAACTCTTATAACTTTAAGACTGTACGTCTTGTGAAAATAACTCAACCATGTCGCTAATAGGCCTGTCAAATAAAAAAAACCTTTTCGTTAGAGACGACCTTAACCTGGGCCTTATGAACTCTATTGTCAGAGATAGGATATAATTTTGACACAATACCCTTAGCCCATTGGGATCTAGGAGCATCTTGGTTTAAGTAACACCAAATCCCCAACCTTTACGAGCATTAACAAACCAAAACCCATAGTTTCTTAGGGCAGACTCTTGGTGTTTAACCTTTGCGTGGAAATGCTGTGTCAACAGCAGAGCTATGTGGCTATGGTGTGGCAAAATAACAGGATTTTCAACACAGGATCTAATCTTTGCTCTCTTTAGTCTACCTCCAACCCTAAGGAGACCCTCATTGTCCAGGAAGGGGTTCAAGTCCTTTAAACAACTATTTTTGGGCAAGGATGCTTTTCTTTCTAGACAAGCTATTTCTTCTGAAAAACACTGTCTTTGAGTGGATCTCAGGATGACTGTTGAGGCTTTCGAAAGATCTTGGGGCTGAATTGCACCACTGTTTTTTGTAGTGATGTAATGTATGAGCCTGGCAATGGCTGCCTGAAGTCTAGTCCATTTTGAAAATCTTTCAAACTTGGCTGGATTTAAACCTTGCCTTGATAAGTCTTGGCCATCGATGGTAGATTTGCAGGACTGAATTTCTGGCAACTCAGTGTCTTTGAGCACGGAGATGCTTTCTGGAAAGGAAGGATTTTGAAGACATTTGGGTCCAGTGATCCAGGATGACTTGGACAACTTTGCGGCTGATGTTCCTCGGGATGTCACATCTGCCGGATTTTCTGAAGTGGATATGTAATGCCACTGCTCTTCTCCCTCCACACACACACTAGCTGGTTCAGCATAGTTGCTTTTGAAGAGGTCTTCCACAAACTGCGTGATCTGGGTCTTCACCTTCGGATCCTTTAGCATCCTTCTTCTTAAGGACAGGAGACGATGAAGGGCAACATCTCTGTTGTTGGGTAGAGATGGTCTTTCCGGCTTGAAAGATAAAGGTGCTATCCAATTACCTTCAGGGTCTTGAGTGACTTGGTTGTTCATCATCTCAAGAAACTTCTGATCATTTTTAGAGAAGGCTGTTTGCTCATCTCTCTCTGTGACTTCGATGATGGGAGAGTAATCGGGCATTACCTCCTGGCAGCAAACTGAGATGTGGCTGGCACATCCTTGCATTAGTGAAGGCCTTTTAGTGACAGGCTGGAACATCTTGTTCAGGCAGACTGGGCCTAACACCGTCCATCCTAAAGGCAACTGCTGGGCCATGGGTGATCCCTTAGGACCTTCAATCTGGTTGCTAACACGGAACAGTGTGGGACAATCTGCACCGATAAGCATGACGATGTCTGTTTCCAAGTCCAAAGCTGGTATTAGATCTTGAATACCTTTGAGATGAGGATGGGCTTGTACCACCTCCTTTGTGGCTATCTGTTCTTTGTTCCTGGGAATCAGGCTGCATTCTATAAGGTCAGGAAGATCGTACCTGACCTTTTGTCCGACAGGCGAGATTTTGAACTTTGTTGCAACTCTGCCATTCATCTTATTCTTTCCAGAACAAGTGGATATGGTGTAATCTATTGTCTCGGTATGAAGGTTGAACATGTTGAAGAACTCTGGGGTTGCAAGAGATGCGTCACTTTGGGCATCCAAAGCGACGTAGACCCTTTTCTTATTCCACGGCTGCTTGTCTGGATACACCTCTGCCAGGCAGATTGGGTGGCAAATCCTGGGCTTGTGGCTATTTTGACAAAGCTTGGTGCAGGCAACCGCAGGAGCCTTGAGGGCTACCTGAGGTTCTGTAGGCCTTTGGTCTTCTTTGGTTTCTTCTTTGGTAGGAGAATTTGACTTTGCTTTGAATTGAGGGGAATCGAAGTTGTGCATTGCAGAGCAATGCTTGATGCTGTTGCAGTGTTGGCATTTAACCTTTTCTTTGCAGTCTTTGGAGAAGTGAATAGTGGCGCCGCAGCATCTAAAGCACACCTTGGCCTTTTGAACTATTTGGAGTCGTTCTTTGTAAGGCTTCTTTGCGAACTCTCTGCATTCAGCTAGGCTGTGTGGCCTTTGATGAATGGGACAGGATATGCTGTTGTTGCTGACTGGTTGAGCAGAAGTTGCAGACGTTGCGTCTGTCATCTTGACACTCAAGTTCCTTCTAAGATCTTTGCCCTGGGCTTTGTCTTCTTTGGAGGTCTTTTCAGGCTTTAGATCTTGGTACAAAGCGAGAAGACCTGTTTGAGGGTCATTCCTCTCACGGGCTGCTCTAGTGACGAAATCCACCAAAAAGGTAAAGGGCGGGTATACATTTGCATTCTCCTCTTTGTACTTGAACACCTGTTTCCCCCAAGCTTCTCGAAGAGGAAAAGGAAGTTTGCAGAGAATGGCACTCTGCGAAGTGTGCTGGTCCAGACATGCTAAACCTGGCAGCTCTGGATTTCCTTTGGCTGAAGCTAGCTCTAGTAAAAGATCACTAAAGTCCCAAAGCTGTTTGCAATCTTTCATCTTCAGTGATGGGAACCTGTTGAGTCGATCCATGAGGGACGCTTCTATCTCAGTGCTCGCACCGAAGCGCTGGTCCAAGCGAGACCATGCTGTGGACAAAGCTCTTTGGGGGTCTGCTACATGAGCAGCATAAAGTCTTTTTACTTGCTCGGCTGAGCTGGGTCCAAGCCACGCCATAAGAAGGGACAGTTCTTCATCCGCTTCTAGCTTGAAATCTCGAATGGCCCTCATGAAGGTGATTTTCCACAGAAGGTAGTCATCCGGTCGGTCAGTGAATTTCTGGACGCCTTTGTCTCTGATGTCTCTTCTTGGATTTCTCAAGAGGGAACCCAATTGAGACTCCAGTGTGTAAGGGTACATCTGAGGAGTGTGATGTGGCGTGACAAACTCAATGTTCTTCGGTTGAACACATCTTTTCGCGATGGTAGGCGATGCTGGGTTCAGCAGATTGCTGGCAGGCAGCACCTCTGAAGCCTTCATCTTCAGCGATGGGAGAATTGACTTGGTATGCAGGGATGAATGTGGTGGTTCACTCCCAGCCATGCCTTGCCAACGTGGATGGACATCTGGATGTTGTTGAAAGACGTCATCCTTTTGTTCCCAAGTAGACAAGTGGTATCTCTGAGGCCTAAGTACAGGGATGGACTCTGACAGAGATGGCACTCTCCCGGCCGTGCTTTGCTGTACTTCTGAGGAATGGGCTGGCCTTGAAGTCGCGAACACTGGAACAGGTGAGCGATCTTCAAGGTGGCAAAAGGAGATATGACTCTGCACTACAGGTGGTGCCAGTTGCAGGTGTGCTGCAACCTTTGCTGTAGGCTCTTGTGTTGGCAGGAAACTAAGGTTTTCTTGGGTTAGTTCCTGTGATAGGGCTTTGGCTAGAACGTTAGCTCTGACTATCTTTTGTGCTGTGTCTCTTTTTACTTGAAGCAGATCTAGATCGCGTTGCAGCTCATCTTGCTTGGCTTCAGCCATTGCAAGCTCTATTTCTCTCTGGGCCCTGGCCTGTGCTAGGTCGGCTTCTTGTTGGGCCCTAGCCTGCGCTAGATCAGCTTCTTGCTGGGCCCTAGCCTGAGCTAGAAGCAGTTTCTGCTTGGCTTTAGCCTGTTGAAGGAGGAGTTCCTCTTCATTGAAGGCAAAGTCTTGCCTAGCCATTTCTGCAGACGCCTCTGCTTCTAAAACCTCTTTTCTAATTTTCAAACGGACAGCCTCTCTGTTGTAGTGGGCTGCTTTGGAAGAAGTACTGATGAATGAGTGTGTGGATTGGGAGGAACTGCTATGCCTAGATGAATGCTTGGATTTAAGGCTAGCATCATTAGATGGAATCTTGAGCAGACTGGATCTAAGGCTTACACATGGGGAGCCTTGAACCCTTTCTTCTGCACCTTTGAATAAGGAACTGGGCTCTGGTTCAAATAGAACTGCGCTGTAGCGCCTCCTCTCTTCTTGTAGGCTAAAAGAAATTTCCTTAGCCCTATCTAAAGACTCTGGAGTGTTAATTTTGTTCAGTACATAGATTATTTCTTCTGCAATAGCACTCCCATTATTGAAGGCCTTTAAAAATTCTTGCCTAAGAATTTCCTTTTCCTTTGGGCAAAGGGATGCCTTTATTGCATCAGCTATGGTTGGCAGGTTTTGCCAAGCTCTGTTAAACCTCTGCCTAAGCTGGCCTTCCTGCTGCAAAAGGCAGAGCATTGTTTTCTCTGTGGGGTGCCTTTCTCTGACAGGGCGGGGGGATTTGACCCTTGTTTGCAAAATCCCATTGCTATGACTTGACATTCTGTAATTCAAAAGGAAACTTATCCCAAGTTTCAAACAGTACAAAATGCAATACTATATAACTATACAATTAAAGGCACACAAAAGGGCAATGCAATACTTTAAACAAGACAATTAAAACAGCTGCTTAACTGAGAAGTTAAGCCTGGGCTTTCATAAACTTGCAGCAGGCTCTGAAGAAATGGCAGGAACTGCAGAAGGTTGGAATTTATTGCTTTGCAAACTGGGTTCTGGAAGAGGCTTGGTTGGTCTGCAAAGGCTGACTTCTGGAGAAATGTATCTACTTTGCAGAAACCTGGATTTTGCTGCAGTTGCAAGAGCTGAATGTAGCGATTTGCTGGCTTGAGAAACAGAAAAGGCGGGAAACTTAGCAAATGTTTCAATTTGCAAAGGCTAGGCTTCTAGCAAATGTATCCACTTTGCAGAAGGCTTGAACTTGCTGCAGCTACAATAGCTGAATGTAGCAATTTGCTGGTGGCTTGAGATGCAAAAAGAGCGGGAAAGCTTGCAAATGACTCAATTTTGTGAAGGCTGGGCTTCCCTCTGGAGGCAAAGGCAGGCTTCTTTTGACTTCTTTATCTTTAGGAGACTATGGACTTGGCAAATTTAAGGCCCTTTCACTCCTTCTTTTCCCTTCTTAGCACTTCTGGAAGGCTTCTTTCAGCAGTTCTGGAAAAGAAGGCTCCTCTCTCAGTACTTCTGGAAAAGAAGGCTTCTCTCAGCACTGCTGGAAAAGGAGGGTCCTCTCAGCACTGTGCCGTCGCGCCTGGGGCTGTAAACTCTTAGTGAAAGAGGCATGGACGTGACATCTTTCCCCAGGGGATTGCTTCTTGCCCTCCTTTAGGGAAACTGGAACTCCCAAGGACCAAAACACTGTAGTTAACTCAAAAACTGGGTTTATTCTTCACAAAGGGGGTAAAAGAAAATATACATTACAGTCTTTGATTGTTTAAGTCCATGAAGCTTGTCCAGATCCCTCTTTCTCTGGCTGTGAATGCCGGAGCAAACTCAGCCTCAGTCCAATGACCTATATCTGAAGACAAGAGTCTTCCTCTGTTGCCAAAGGACTGATGTGAAGGCGCTTGAGACTCCTCAACGTTGTTCAGGTTGGCCCTGAACATGAAGTGTGAGTCCCAAGGGTAAGAACCTCAGAATTGGTGCTGAGAGGTAACTTTTGAAGGGCTTTCAGAGCCAAGCCTCTCTTTCACGTCCATCCGATAGAGTTGAATGAAAAGGAGGAAACACAGTCCTACTCCAGGAAGAGGTGGAGCCAAACAGTTTTGCTGAGTGAGCAATGTAACAGGTACAAACAACATTGATTGACAGATATAAATAACCAATCCAACTACATCTACAGGGTAAGGGCAAAATCAGGCATGATACAGCAATTCAAATCTTGCAACTTATAGTTCCAACACATAGATGGCGCCACTCGCGCCGTCACAGGCATCCATTCTGTTCCAGATTTAGGCCTGTTGTTGTTCTTTCCAGATGCTTCTATTAATGCATGGCAAAGTCCCAGATAGATTTGAGGTGCTTCAGAATCGGGTGTTTCTCAATCATGAGAAATAACAGGATAACCAGTTTTATCCCATGTTACAGACTGGAAGCTGCTGGACATTGTCTGGACCTCCAGGAGCAACTTTCCATTGAACTCAGGGTATGCAGCCCATCTAGCTAGGCCCTAGGAACCCTTGAGCAAATCCAGTAAAATGTCTGTATTTGGGGATAAAGAATCTTGAAGGACTTTAGCATTTATCTAGCTACTGTATGGGTAAGCTGTTAAGCCTCATGGGTTTTTTAAATTAAAAATGTTTTTCTATATCTTGATAGCTCTGCTGGGCTCCTCATTTTCCTTGGGTTCAGGGAATGTCTGGCCCTTCAGAGTTTGGGGAGGGCTATGACTCTCACAATCTTTTACCTCTACAAGGAGTTGAAGTTTTAAATATCCAGAGGGACCAAAGTATCTATGCCCTGCTTTATTTTTCTTCTTCTTTTACCTCTTTATCTGAGCTTTTATATTTGAAATGCCAGTTTGTACCTTTAATAAATTCCCAAGCTAGCTTTAGGTAATGTCATTAAAAATATAAGGTAGAAATACTTTCTCATGGATGCTTCCAGTTGTAATTTGCATAAAACACTCAAAGCTACTGAGGGGAGGGTGGAAGAAGAGTTTTAAACATACATTCATATTCCCAGAAGCTTCAGGTTCTTAATTAAAGTGACACTATTTAGATGACGAATACCGAAGGCATTTCAGAAGAAGTCTGTGCAAAAATGTCAGTCCAGAGTCTTTGCACGATCCTCTCACACTTGCTTTCAATAGTTGGAACAGGATAAATGCACATGGGAAAAGCAAGGTTTATAGATCAGGTTTCTGACGAAAAGAATTTCCTGAGGATCCATTCCAATCCGGTTTCAGGCTTTGGTTCCCTTGGGAGATGACCTACACAAGGAACTGGACAGAGGTGTGTATGCCCCTGCTAGTTCTGTTGGGCCTCTCGATGCTTTTGATATAACCATGATGTCCTTTGGTCTGGGATGGAAATTGAAAGCACTGTTTTATAGTGACTGTATTCCTTCCTATGGGAGAAAACACAGAAAAAGTTGCTTGGAGAGTCCTTTTAACCCCATGTCCATTAGTTCCCCCTGTTTTGTTTCCCCATGCTAGTTAACATAGACACAAATTCCCTGGAATACGTTGTCCAGACTTTTGGATTGTAGTGCCATCAATAGACCTTGCCTTGTGCAGGACCCAACTGTATTACTTCTATCCATCCCAATTCAAGAAGATGGAGGGTTGGTCCCAAACTGGTGCTTGTCCTCTGTAAAGGACTAAATGAAAGCAAATAAATTGAAATGAGACACAGGTGCTCATGGCAGATCAGGGAACAGGGCTTCGGCCAGTATTAAATGGGGTTAACTTCTGAAGACACAGTTTGTAGTTTAAGCATACTCTTTGACTCAGCTTTGAACCTGTAGGTACAGATTTCTGCAATGACCAGGAGTGCTTCTCCACATTTCAAGACTGTGCACCAACGTTACCAGTTTCCTGAGATGTTAGACCTGTCCATGGTGGAACGTGACTTATGACCTCATTACACAGGACTAGATTTGGCAACAAATGCCAATCTAGGCCTGGTCAGCCACAGAGCTAGCCAGCTACATTCACACAATGTTGTGTTGGCTCTGTGAGTGCAGAGGGGCGGAACCAGTGTACCACCACCATCCAGACAACATAGGAGGCTTCCAATGTTGCCAAATCTAAGGTGGGAAGCTGTGTACACCATGTGCATTCTTGTGCATTCTATGGTTCTCCCAAGTGATTGCCCTGCCGGTGAAGGGAGATGAGACGCGGGTTGCCGGATTCCCCACGCCCCATGGCGAACAGAAGTGCTGCTGCCGACTGCCACCAGACATGTGAAGAGACTATTAGTCACATCCCATTTGGACTGCTGTAATATGCTGTACATGGGAAATAATAATACAGTATTCAATTCTAAGACACACTTTTTCCCCATCTCGAAAAACGGGGTACATCTTAGAATTGCAAGTGCTTTTATTTATATACAAGGTGTGTGTTTATGCATGTATGTGTGAAAACACACACATATAGCATGTTTTCTGTTGATGGTACTAAGTATATGTCTTAGAACTGAGGAAATACAATAATATCCACATCAGTTTGCTTTAATTTTGTACACTCATACCAACTTGCTTTAATTTTCCACTACAGCATATCTTCATGTATATTTTTATCTGTGTTTCAGTGGAAGTTTTTCCAGGAATTCTGACACATTGACAGAATTGAAGGAACATAAAATCTATGTGGGTAGAAAAATAGAAACAACACCTACATAAGCAATAGTGAAAGAATCCATTATTAGTGTGAAAGTGAAAAACTGTGAATAAAGGAACAGCTATTTTTAATCTGAAATAACACCTTACTAAGAATTTCTGGGTCTTCCAGCACAACTGTATGGTCAATTTCCACTTGAATCTGAACACAGAATTGCATTGGAGGAACTAGATATTCCTAGAGAGGTGTTCTCTCTATTAATATCTTAAGCATGAGTGGAAAAAGTTGACCAGAGACTAACACTGGAAAAAGTAAAGGTAAAGGTTTCCCCTGACGTTAAGTCCAGTCATGTCTGACTCTGGGGGTTGGTGCTCATCTCCATTTCTAAACCGAAGAGCTGGCATTGTCTATAGACACTTCCAAGATCATGTGGCTGGCATGACTGCATGGAGTGCTGTTACCTTCCCACTGGAGGGGTACCAATTGATCTATTCACATTTGTATGTTTTTGAACTGCTAGGTTGGCAGAAGCTGGGACTAACAGTAGGTGTTCACTCCACTCCCCAAATTTGAACCTGTGTCCTTTCAGTCACAAGTTCAGCAGCTCAGCACTTTAACATGTTGTGCCATCTGGGGCACACTGGAAGACCTAGAGATTCCTAGAGTCAGATCCCAAAAAATCAAAATCACAAACATGGAGAAACAGCTGAATTTAGGTCACTGTTGTCATCAGACAATGTACTAAATTGACTTTTCATGTAACCAAATATGAATTTAAAGCACTATATTCTGTGCTTGCTTATCAGCAATGGTGAGATTCTGACAAAAGTTAGTATAGTTAGGGCTGTAAAAGTAGATGCACTAACCCAGAGGGAATGTAGACACAGACAATAACATATTATTTTAAATTTAGCCATGGTAAGAAAACTGTTTCAAACAGCTGTTTGAAATCTAGTGGTATCATGCAGCTTGAAAGGGTGATTGTTAGGGCCAAACATGCTGGGATGGCAGAAGTTTAAATAAAAGGACAGCTCCGTTTACAGACAAAGGAAAGGTCTAACTTTGATAGCAAAAATGTATTCCATAGCTCTCAGTGACATCACGATATTAGAGCAATGCATATCAGAGCAGTGCCTGGGAAGATTCTATTTCATGACAAAATTCTTATCAGCTGACCCCAGATTGTTTTGGCCTTTTATTAATGATAAAACCGGAGCATTTCATCCAGGTACTGACAGCCTAACAGAATAGATTTGTCATCTGTTCTTTCTGATGAATGTCAAAACTCTAAGTTGTATTTGCATGCATTCAGTCTTTATTCATTGTTCAGATCTGCTTCTCTCCCCAAAGTCTCTTAGAATGAAACATAACTGATTTTCAGAATCATTACAATTCCCTGCACACAGAAGACTTATCACATAAGGGGGAAGACTGGGAAAACATTCTCTTCTTGAAATATTTTTCCATAAACTTGGGGAGGGGGGATAATCTCCACCACTCCTATTGTCTCATAGGATCGTACCATGTGATATTGTTGAATGCATAATTAATCTTCTTTATTTGCTATCAATATTATATTATGAAAACTCCATAAAACAATTCATTGCAACTTCATATCTTACCATAGGAATCTCATGGGTTTTTTTTTTAGCTTACTGTAAGAAAAAAACATTAACTGGAAAATGATGCCAAATAAATAAATAAATAAATATCATTTAAGCAATAAACTGCTCAATTAACCCTAAAAACATTTTTTTAAAAATATAAATAAAGTTTTGATCATCCTATGGATTAAGTTTCCTGCAGTGTGTAATTCTGAAATTCTAACAGACATGACATTAAGCCCTCTTCCACACAGCTGTGAACTGGATTATATGGCAAGGAGGACTCAGATAACCCAGTTCAAAGCAGATATTGTGGATTATCTGCCCTGATATTCTGTGTTATATGGCTGTGTAGAAAGGCCCACAAATAAGATGGGTATCCATTTCTCCAACAATGATATTTTTTCTTTCTCTTCTGTCCCATCCCTCACCGCCATTTCCTCCACAAGAAAATGTTAGCAATACACACACACACATATACATACATACATGCTTTGGTGGGTTACCCTGTTTTTCAAGCCAGCAGAGCGGTCATTTTAGAAACATGCAAGGAGCAATGGAAAACCTTAAGCAGATCTGTCCTATTAGCTAAGAGCATTCCAGACACTTCTATGAGTCAAGAGGATAAGTCATTCGCCAACAAGACCTGCTATTTTGTAACAACTTGATTACTCATCTGGCAGCCCTTTGCTTCAATCTAATCATGAACAGAACATGGTGGTCAGCTCAACAAGAGTGCCAATGTCTGTCTCCTATATTTGGACACCTTTAAAGCCAGAAAGATATTTCCAGAAGAGAAGAAAAATAATAACCATGAAAAATAATTGACCAAATATCAGCTCTTCATTCTTTGAAAAGCACTCTTAAAAGTTCATGAGTCTTCCCCAATTCAACAAGGACTGCTAAGGATAACTAGGCACTGGTTCATTATTTGTGACTGAATTGATGGGAAACTGTTTCAGAATACACCCCAAGCTGACTGTTACAGATGTCAAACAATGGACATCTGGCAAGACGGCCGGTATTTAATGCTGCAAAACAGTCTGGCAACCACACAATGACTGTGGTGCTGTAGCTACAGTTCAGTGCCAGGCGTTTAAAGGGGGCTGGTTTGTATAAGTCTCTATTACAAACAGCTAAGAATATAGCCAGTGCGGTGTTTGAGGGATATGAAGGCAAAGAAATATGAGATTTTCAAGGCACATGCCTTTGCTCTCTTTCAGTATCTTTTAAGCCCTGGCTGAAATGCATATACGTTTCCATCAACACTTTAAAAAGTACAGGATGGTGATGCTATTTTGTTTCATAACCTTTTATCCAAAACTTTGAAATGAGCAAGCTAATTTGAAAATGTCTTGAAAGGGCCAAAATAAGAGCACATACTCATAAATCTAATCCTTAGAAAACAATTTCCTGATTCCTTCATGCCCAGAAAGTCATTTTTTGGAAAACGGACTATTTTGTTTGGATTTATTTAATGGGAACGGAGAGAAAAAAAGAAAGTGTTACAACATTTTCATTGGAAAATGCATTATAATTTATCTTTGTTGCGTGACTTCAAGTCGATTCCAATTTATGGCAATGCGAAGTTGTATCTATCAC
This sequence comes from Anolis carolinensis, assembly GCF_035594765.1. Taxonomy (NCBI): domain Eukaryota; kingdom Metazoa; phylum Chordata; class Lepidosauria; order Squamata; family Anolidae; genus Anolis; species Anolis carolinensis. The sequence goes on along the minus strand of NC_085841.1, from coordinate 118,205,281 downwards.
AGTATTTCTTGGCAAGTGTCATTCAAAGAAGGTTTGCCTTTGCCTCCCTCTGGAGCTGAGAGAGTGTGATTTGGCCAAAGTCATCCAAAGGGGCTTCCATGGCTGAATAGGGATTTAAACCTTGGTCTCCAGAATCGCAATCCAATGCTAAAACCACTATACTACAGTGGCTCTAAACCACACAAATAAAATTTTGGTCTTTTTCATTCTTTTAATAGATTCCTAATGCTAGAAATAGTTCATACCTATGCATTAGAAGTTAAACATTTCTCCCTGGCAAAAAAGACTAAACCTCTGCCCAACTCTGAAGCCTTCTGGAAAGGTCAATAATGTAACTGTATTTCAGGTACTGTACATCTTATTAAGATATTAAAAAGGCAATCTCAGTCTCCAGACAATTTAACATACAAAGGGCTTAAGGCCTTCATTTTCATGACTGCTATCCTGTTATACTGCATATCACACCCCTGAGGATTCAATTATCTAACATTTGGAATATATTTTAGCACAATAAAATAAAATATTTGACAATTGTTTTTCCAAAGAATGTTTACTTGAGGCACACCATTGTAAAGTAGTTACAAAAACGGTAGAATGTCTACAAAAATACATGTAATACCACAAGACTTGAATAATTCAACATTAAGACCACATAAAGAAATGTAGAATAAAACATTTTCTAGTTAAAATAATGGAAATATTATTTTTTGTATCATATCTCCCAGACTTCCCAGCACTGGTCAGGCTGACTAGAATTGCAACATTTCCATGATTTGATTCTAGACTTTTTCTAGTCAATTACCTTTTTAAAAAAAACAGTTGCAAGGAGTACATTATAAAGTCAATGATATAATGGTTTGAGTGTTGAACTCTGTAGACCAGCATCCATTCTTTTATGAGCCCAGCTTTTTTTTTTTCACATTTGAAGAAGTACAAAAGTTACATCATGCTAAGTACTGCATTCTGTGAACTACAAAGTAACTTCATATGTTCCAGATCTGATACACCCAGGGGCAGGCAGAATGGTATTTCATCTTCAGGTCAAAGGATAATTTTCACCTTCTGAGCCCTTTGTTGTGAAAAACTTGCTTGGAAAAAAATGTTCTCAAGACACTGTTTGGACAGAAGTGTATTTTATACAAAACATTACTGAATGTTTTTTTTAAAAATAACTTATTTGCATAAATGACTTTTTTAAAAATGTGAAAACTCTAGTGGCAGTTGATTATTTTCTCCAAACAAAAATGGAAAAACTGATCTATGTGCATGTGCCTTCAATTTGTCTATGGCAGTCCCTTTAATTTCATAGGGCTTTGTTATGCAAGGAATATTCAGAAGCAATTTTGTTCCCTCCTCTGAAATAGAGCCTACAGCACCTGATATTCATTGTTTAGCTTCCAAGATCAAATGGTGTCTGGTGCCTTTAAGCTATTTAATTACATTCCTATTATATCTGCATAATAGACCTGGACTCTAAAAAATGTAAGTGCTTGTGCAATGTAGCTTTTACTTCTCAAATAAAATCTGAACTCCTATTGGTTAGTCCTAGAGAAGATCAATTCAATAAATTGTTGAATGGTAAATCAACACATAGATTATTATCTTTTACTCAGTGGGTCTAGTTTAGGTAGGATCAGTAACACATTTCCGAGCATGATTCTTAAACTTTAGGCCTTCTCTAAGCTGGCTATTTTATGAATCAGTAAAGAAACTTCAGTACCTCTCCCCCCCCCCCCTCCCTTCTTTCTCTTTAAACTAGTCTTGAACTTTAATTTGAAAACACTTCTGTGGAAAAGGCAGTCCTTGAGCCTGGGAACTGTATTGACAGGTAAAGCAGGAGTTCATGGCCTTTTGCCAGCACTACTGTCTGATCTTTACAAAGGAGACGGAAGAAAGGCTCTTGTTTTTCATGAGAATTCATTAGCTCTAATTCTGGGAAGGCTATCTGGGCAGCATAACACAAATGACAATGTTCCTATTATTGAAGGTTTTGGAAGCCGAGCCAATCCCTATCTCTAGCCATTTGTAATCAGAGTAGCAATAGCTTCTTGGAGCTTTCTCTAATCCAGGGAACACCCTTTATTAAATAGGCAGAATTGTTCCAGTAGTTTGCCTTTCGATAAGCCCTGAACAAGTTCATTTGCTCTTTGCCAGCTTCTTTGACTGGATAGGATATTCAAACACAGGGCTTCCACACTGAATCTTGCTCAGAAACACGCCCAGTTGGTAAGTTTGAAGTGAGTCACTGATCACGTAGTCAACATCATCAAATAAAGTTTCCTTGGAGCATGGCCTGGAGGCAGAAAAAGTTCACCGAACGACAGTGAACTTTGGCATTGGTAACAAGATTGATCAGCTGCCTCAAAAAAAAAAAAAAAAAAAAAGGAAGGAGGAAAAGAAGATGGTTCCAAAGTTGCAGCCAAGCGGAAAGGTCAAATCAAAACAATTTAATGAATTGCACACAGAAGCCTTGAGGCACTTTGCTGCATTGGCACGTTAAGCCTTTGTATATGTGACCACACAATGCCATCATTAAGGAAATAACAATGAAGGTATTTGTTCTTATCTTGCATATATGCTCCGAACAGTTCTGTAGATTTCACAATTGTTTCATGCTTATTTCTGTGCACGGATTGGTGAAGCAAGCTTCGTATAACAACAAAGATAGTCTAGAGATCATGCAGGAGGTTCTTTAGCTAAAAGCATCTGACTTCTTTGGATTCTTAGAAGGATGAAAAGAAGAAGTGTCACTGATTCACCCTTCCTGTTTGATACATCCATTTGTCAAGCAAAGTTGCCCTTTGAGAGACCACAGAAGATATTATTGTTGGAGTATTAAAAGGGGATGAAATCGGAGCATGATCTTAGCTGGAAGGACCCAGGAAGTTCACAGTTGAGGACAGCAGTTTAGAAGATGGTATATGAAATTGGCAATAGTAAATAGGTCATTTGACTTATGTTTTGATATTTACAGTTGTATAATCTTCTTTGTAAGAACAACAAAAAAGAATGACATTAAGCAGGTAATAAAACTGCCATCCGTCCTCCACATTTGATGGGGTTAGAAGCACTGGACCCCCGTGAAAGTGAAAAAACATGAATAAAGAAATCGCTTACCTGAGGAAATTACCTTGTTGGGTGACAATTTTCATAAAGAAAAAAGCATTCAAAAAAGATAAAGCAGCAACACTATTATTTATTTTATTTTATTTATTTCTCACATTTATATTCCGCCCTTCTCACCCGAAGGAACTCAGGGCGGTTTACAACAGTGGCAACAATTAGATGCCCATACAAACCAATATAAAACAGCACATAAAACAGTTAAAACTATTAAAATACATTATGAATTAAAAATATACATTTCAAACATAAAATCAGATCCGTTCTTCCTCATGCTTTGTCCATAGACATTTCAAACATAAAATCAGATCCGTTCTTCCTCATGCTTTGTCCATAGTTCAGTCCGTGTCATTTTCACCATTTATTGATTAAAAGCCTGGGCACACAGCCATGTTTTTAGGGCTTTTCTGAAGCCCAACAGGGTTGGAATTTGACGCATCTCTCCAGCAGTACTAAATCTGGTTTGCCACTTATGGACAGTTACCCTTACTATCGCCCTCCTGTTCTCTTCATTACAGTGACCTTTGGGTGGCTGTTGTCTGTCACTTTGTCACCTGGAATGGCATTGGCTGGGGCACCAAAGCAACATGTGAGGAGGGGAATGGGGGGGGGGAGGAATCACCCCCTCCTTTCCCCACTCTTTTCTTTGACCCTTGTGTCCCCGCTGATGTCACTCCAGGCAATGAGTGACAGCCACCATCATACCCAGAGACTACCACTACTGAGAACAGGAGGGGGATTGTAAGTGCCATCCCATGTTCCTGGGCCACCTGAGTCTGGTGAATACTGGATGGCGATATAAACAGTTGTGGTCTGTTCTATCTTGGAACCAGCCAAATTATTTATATGGGCCCAAGATCACATTTTGCTCAGTATTCTCAGGGAAAGTTTGAAACAACTCACAACTTTTATTGACATAATTCAAAGCAACAGTAACCCAAAGAAGCTCTGTGCATCAGGCACCAGCCACAGGGCTGATTCACCAACCTCTTTTTTGGGATAAAGCAGTGTTTCTCAACCTGGGGTCCCCAGGGGGTTTTGGCCTACAACTCCCAGAGATCCCAGACAGTTTACCAGCTGTTAAGATTTCTGGGAGTTGAAGGCCGAAAACATCTGAGGACCCCAAGTTGACAATCATTGGGATAAAGAGTCTCTGTAGATGTGCCTTAAGTCTTCCAGCACAATACTATGGTCAACTTCCACTGGAAGCTGGCCATAGAATTGCACTGGGGGATCTAGCAATTCCTAGAACTGTCTAAGTCCTCCAGCATGAATGAAGTAAGTTGACCATAGATTCTCAATGGAGAACTTAGAGATTCTTAGACAGAATATTTTTAAATCAAATCTATAAATAATGAAATAAAGTCAAAACTGCAAATGTGAAGAGGTAGCTGAAAAATGTCTCCCTGGCAGGAAAAGGCAAGAAAGAGCAGCTAGTTGAACTTCTCAACTTTTTATTAAGTCAAGTATCCCAAAAATGCACTATAACATATCATTGTCAAGCACATCAACAATACAAACTTAAGACAGATTTATCCATCACAAATCTCCTTGAATATCATGAGGGTTCCTAAGAGGAAATAACTTATTTTCCAAATGATTTACAGATGCATTTTCAAACACTTATAAAATCATGGTGTATGTGTGTGTGTGCGTGCATGTGCGCACATGCGTGTCTGTGCGTAAGATTGGGAGATGATTTTTGAAAACAAACTGAAGGTGTGAACAGAATGTATGAACTCGATGAAAGTTTAGAGATGTAGTGTTATTATCTACAAAGAAAAAAAAGCTCAAAAAGCTACTGCTAAATAAATAATCTGTTTCCTTTTGCCTGACAAAGTAAGAGAAATGTTATCGATACACTTTATAGTGTCCAGGGAGCTTTGGAGACCAGATATCCCAAACATCTGGGGAAGCAGAAATTATGGAGAGGGATTGGGAAATACCTTTTCCCCTTCTGGTCTTCATTCCTGACTTACACTATGAGAAATAGCTGTTGTTGACATTTAGAAATTAGAAATGTTGTTCCCTAATTTTGATCATTTTTACATTGTGTTATTGTAGTCTCCCATTCCATTCTCTTTCTTAGTATTTGTGTGTCATACTCAGGGAGGAACCAAATTAAGGACCCAATCACATGGTTGGGAAGCGTTTGGAATTGTCTGCTTAGGAAAGGAAATTGTAGTTTTAGATCCTTAATTGTCGAGTTTCATGTTATGTCTTCCTATCAAATGTGTTTGTTCCTCAGTCTTTCTCCCATTGATGTCCATGTTCCAAACCTTCACATGGACAAGCCTTGTCTCCACCCACTCTGTATTGTTTTCTTTCTTTCTTTTTTTTAAAGGGAAAATCTTCAAAATCCCAGATGTCTGAAAACTTGTAGTACTTTGGCCTCAGAAAATTCCATCTCTAGAGACATCAGGATAGTGCAAGTCTGTAAGTTATTACCTCCAAATGTATTTTTATATTACTATATAACTTTGCAGTAATTGTAATCTTTATTTTAGCACTCATGGCAACTGAGATTATGTGTCTCCTCTTTAGAGTGGAAATGGAAAGGCAAGGACATTGATAGATTTATAATGCTACTATGGGTACATCTACACCAGACAGGTTAGCCCATTGTAAATCTGCCCTTACCTCTGCCCTAAACATAACATGGAAATTTTACAATTTTGAATTATAGCATTGAGAATTCTAGAATCTACTGGTAAGAAGTAGGAAGTGACAGTGCACTGGCTAGATTTGGAAAATATTTGTTCATTAAAGTGTTGTAATGGTTTCTTCACACACAGCTGGCCTCCCAGAGTGATATAAAACAACACATATTGAAAATATTACTTAAAATCAGAGTAAAATCAATTTTAAAGTTAAAGGCCATACAGCATTGTAATGTTTTGTCTGCCTGACAGGGACAAACCTAACTACCAGGGGAATTCTTTGAACTGTAGTTTCAAAAGTTACTTTCTCAAACTAGACATTACTCCATTCTCTCCCAACATGGTTATAGTCCAACAGGTTTGAATCCCATCAGGTTGGGCAAATGTATGCTGACATTTGAGTGAAAATTCAAAGGGAAAGTATAGATACATGCCAATGGGTATATAGAAAAGAAGTTCTCATAGATGTTTTCTTTGTTATTATTTTATCCTCTCCAAAAGGACTAATAAGGCCTTGGGATGTTTACTTTCTTCACTTAGGATTCGGGCATTCCTCACATCCCTGGAATATGGAGTACAGAAAAAAGAAATCTGAGTGACATAAACAATGTCATTTCCCAACTATCCTTAGTCATTTCTGCCTGTTATTTCTGCCTTGGGTAAAGAAGCAATGTCTAGGAAATATCTACTTTGTTAATTGAGGTATTTCCCCAAAAGTATTAAAACAATGGAAAAACACCTGACAAGCTGGAAAGTGTCCAGAGGAGGGCAACTAAAATGACCAAAGGTCTGGAGACCGTGCCCTATGGAGCATCCTAAAGAGCTTGGTGTATTTAGCCTGCAGAAAAGAAGGCTGAAAGGAGATATGATTGCCATGTATAAATAATATGTGAAAGGGTGTCATAAGGAAGAGGGAGGAAGCTAGTTTTTTGTTGCCCCAGAAACTAGGATTCGAAGCAATGGGTTCAAACTACAGGAAAGGAGATTCCACCTGAACATTCGGAAGAACTTCCTGACTGTAAGAGCTGTTCAGCAGTGGAACTCTCTGCCTCGGGGTCTGGTGGAAGCTCCTTGGCAGCTTTTAAACAGAGGCTGGATGGGCATCTGTCAGGGTACTTCAGCTGTTCTTTTCATGCATGGCAGGGAGTTGGACTAGATGGCTCATGTGGTCTCTTCCAACTCTATTAGTCTGTGATTCTATGATAAAGACATTTTAAAAACACATTAAATTTCTCCCTAAAAATGTATGAAAACTATATAAAAGCAGTCCTAAAATTCAGCCTTAAAACATTATAAGAGCTATTTCAAGCATGTGGAACAATACTGTTTTGTCTGGACACTGGAAACTCAAAAGAGAGGGAACCAGCCTGATTTCTTTGGATAAGGCGTTTCACAGGGTGTTGTTACAGAAAAAGCCCTTTTAAGTGTAAATACCAACCTAACCAAGAGGTGCTGTTACATGCAAGAGAGCCTCTGAAGAGCTCAAATTTTGGGCAAGCACATATATGGAAGGAGGTAGTCTTTCAAATATATTTGCTCCAAATTGTTCAGAGCTTTGTAGATCCAAACCCAGCACCTTGAATTGAGCTGAGAAGCAAATTGGCAACCAGTCATTCTTGTAAAGCTGTGTTATATGGTCTCAAATGCACACCCAACACTAACCTGGCTCCTGCATTTTGCACTAGCTGCTACTTCCAAGTACTTTTAAAAAGCAGCCCTATGTAGAACACATTACAGTAATCAGAAATTAAGTAGGACTTAATTTCTTAATTAATTTCTTAATTAATGGAACCCCGATGGCGAAGTGTGTTAAAGCACTGAGCTGCTGAACTTGCAGACCGAAAGGTCTCAGGTTCAAATTCCAAGAGCGGAGTGAGCACCCGCTGTTAGCTCCAGCTTCTGCCAACCAGCAGTTTGAAAACATGCCAATGTGAGTAGATCAATAGGTATCGCTCCGGCGGGAAGGTAACGGCACTCCATGCAGTCATGCCAGCCACATGACCTTGGAGGTGTCTACGGACAACGTCGGCTCTTCAGCTTAGAAATGGAGATGAGCACCAACCCCCAGAGTCAGACATGACTGAACTTAACGTCAGGGGAAACCTTTACCTTTTTTTTTTTCAATATTCTTGCCTTGATACGATTACTTAGATCTATAGTGGGATGATACTTTTGTCAGTATCACTCTAACTCTAAAAGTTGAAGAGCCATCTTGCACAGCATGTGTGGTTTTGCCATAAATGCTTCCTTTGAAATAATAGCTGATGCTGTACAGAGACCAATCAGTACTGGGTGTAGAGCTTGTGGGGATTGCTGCTATCTCAAATTGCTGTTTGATCGTGAAAGAAAGCTGCCAGGCACTTTATTAAAGATCTTGCAATTATATACTTTTGCACTTTTTGACTTGACCATCCCATTATACTCATTAGTGGTGATGTATCTTCTATCATTTTACCATTATATCTTCTTTTTATTGTGTTGCATTGTACTACTGTGTTTTAATCTGTTTTATCTTATTTGATTTGTTTTGCTGATACTGTTCATTTATGTTTCTAACTCTGTTCATGTTTTGTTTTGGGCTTGGCCCCATGTTAGCCACCTGAGTCCCTTCGGGGAGATGGAGGCAGGATAGAAAAATAAAGTTATTATTATTTATTATAATGTGAGTTTATTCATAGGTGGTTCTACACAGTCGCTTAAACCAAAATAAGATGTGGATCAAAGAGTACCAGTTCATTGTGGAGCACCTACAGAAACACTGTAGGAACTAGTAGGAGGCCATAATGATGACCACAAAGATCTGATCCAAATCCAGGACCTTTTTTCTTGTATGGTGGGATGTGTTGATGGGCATTGGCAGGATCAGCACTGATGGGCAGTAGCATGTCCAATCAGGATCGGTGCTAGAGCAATGCAGGGCACCACAACAAAGGGACAGAAAGCAGTTGTGCCCATGGAATGTTGCAGTTTCCTCTATGAGCAAGTGTTTCAGTTGTTTCCAATGTGTCAGTGCCAACCCTATAATGACGAGCAGTCTGCATTTTTCTGACTCGAAGTCTGTATGGGATATATACTGATTGGCTGAAGCTACTTTTATGGCTTATTCCAGAATTTCTGGTGAGTTTTTTATACATTGTTTCTGGTGGGATCTGTGCTGAAGCATGCATTGAGGTTTTTGTAGACACCCCAACCTTGACATGGCTTCAAAGTGCATTTTAATGTCTGTGTGGAACCATCCTCTGTGCCCTCTCCCCAATCAACTTCTTTGGTTGTGGCAATGTGCATCAAGACCATCACAGAGAAGGATGGCATTAAGTTGACCATGCACCATGGTCATTATCTTGAATGAAATCACCAATTTATTCCAAAAACAATTTTCATAAGCTTTAGTATTGCATCCCAAAGCTTGAGTAAGAGTTTTCTCCTGTCATTGGCTGACTGCCTTGTAGGCAACCTACTAGGAAGCCAGCTGCATATTACCACTGTACAACTAACATTAAGATATCTGTATAAAGAGACACGATTAGCTAATATAAAAAATTTTACATAAATCTCACTTCTCTGTTTTACTGTGTTGTTCCCTTTCTGCACCAACAATCACATATGTCATAAATGCAGAACTCTTGCTTCCTCTAGCACATTCATGGTGTGCTAGAAGCAAAACAATTGTGCGAGGGAATCATGTACTGTGAAGAAAACCTAATGGCAAAATCATAAACAATGGCACAGGCATTTTGCAATAGTTGCATGAGGAAGCACATCTTTAGCTATTTCCTCAAATATGTATGTATATTATAGCTTCATGTTTTCACTTTAAAGACATTGGCTGCCTGTGGAAAATGCTTACCAAGGGTGGTGGTGGTGTTTCCTCTTTTGTCTTATGTGTTCCTAAAGTAAATACTGGTTCAGTGTACATTTGGTAAAAGTCCACTAGACTCCTCCAAACACAAATTTCAGCATGTAGAGCTCATGCTTTAGCATGAGGACAAGAATGTCAGCCATGATAAGGGCCTGGGTTTGTAAGTTCCTTTCCTTTTTCTGGATGAAACACACTTAATATTGACTTTAAGGGCACATCTACACTGACAACTTAGGTCGGTGTGAAACTGACAGAAAAAGAAGCCATTTCACTGCGCAGATGATTAGATGCAAGGTCCTAGAACTGGTTCAAGATCTGGATGGTGCTTATATACACTATAGTGGCTGGACTCAAACTAGTTCCAGGATCCATAGTATCTGCAACTTCACACCCTGAAACTCCATTTTGGAGCATTCCCCAATTTTGATTATACTGATTTAAAGCCCTTGCTGTGCACATTCATGGTGTGCATTATCTGCTGTCAACATGCCTTCAAACTGCAATAAGTCGTCAGTGTAGATGTATCCTAAGACAACTCTTCACATCAAAGCAACCACACTATTGTCTAATTTTACCTAGGGGCTCTTTAGGCTTCACAGCTCCAGCTTTCTTTCATGTGGTTTCATGAAATTAGGAGCACTACAGCTGTCAGTAATGTTGAAATGCATGAAGAAAAAGAAGGAGTCAATAGATCATGTGAAGGTAATTGTAATTGAATCTCAAGACTTTCAATTTTACTCCCTTTGTTGATCCCCATCACAAGACATTTGGAAGTCTCCAGTGCAATTAATCTAGATTGAATTTGCTGCTGTATAAATGCCTCCCAGCTAGCTTTTTTGGTTGAAGTTAGGCCTTGATAGAGTAGGAATCTATGAAGTTTTATGACAGGTAATCAAAAGGATAATGTTAGATTTTATTAAAGTTCATTTTTATAGCTACAAGTTCCAGCATGGGAGAAAGAAAGAGAGGGAGAGGTAGAGGGAGTCCCATGAGGGAGTTGTAGGCTACAATTTCCAAGCATGGATTCTGTGGGAAACGGACAGAGTTCACCAGCACTGGCTAATCTCACTCACCTACAGCTTATTTTGAGGGGAGCCACATAAAGATGAAATCACCATGATATTCTCTGGATCATTCAGAATCTGTGAGTTCTCTCCGAGTTTCCCATCTTGACCACACCTCTTTGCCTGGGAGCCTGGATGAGCTGCACAGTAAAAAAAACCAAAAAAAAAAACAATTTGCATGATATGATCTGAAATAAGTGTAAACACAAGTAGAGTTTCAAAGTCCTTTTCACAGCAAATTCTCTTTTGTTGTGCTAAGGCAACATACTGCTTTTTAGCTGAAAATGTTGGCACTATGAGGTGCCAGATCCTTGCCTTCAAGGTAAATATATAAAATACAAGTACATTCCAGTGTCATAATCCTCTCCACAAGAACTTGTAATCTAGTATACCAAGACTAATATGGATCTGAAAACTCAGTTGTCTTGCCAGGGTATAAAAGTACAAAAAAGTTTGTACTTTTTACATGCTTTTTTGTTTTTTTGATCCAGACTTAGACATTCTTAGAAACTATCAATTGGAATGAGTTAGTCATGGCTCACTTAAGTCCTATTTGTTTAACACAAGAGGTGACATCCTAGTGGGGCAGCTGTAGTCCTGGGCAGTCTGGACAACAGCCATGGATTTAGTGTGTTTCTGCTGACTCCAGAGCTGCTCCAAGTCCAATTTACAACAGGCTAATCTATCCAATATAGATGATACCTCAATCATCCTTAATGCTGACCCATTCAAATCCATGGGATGTAAGGTAATAATGACTAACTCATTTCATAAGTACTTTCTAAGAGTGGCTAAGTCTGAATCCAACAAAAACAACACACATAAAATTATCAGCACAAGGAAAGGGTGAGTGGCAGTATTCATCTGAACAGGGAATAAGACCAAACAGGACCTGATCCAGCTGCCCAGATTGCCCAAAAGTGCCAGAATAGCCCAGAGTTTCAATCAAACTCTGGAGTATGCCATGACTTTGCCTAAAATGGGGCAAAATCAGAGTATAGCAAAAAACAAAAACCACCAAAACCCTGAGATACTTACAGGAATTGACTATGCATTGTGAAGATTACCAGTGTTCCATTCACTGTTTTTGAGTTTTGCCCATGTAGACAAGTCCCGAGTCTAGATCCAAATCATTCTTTTTTTCTCTCTCTTTCTCTCTGCATCAGAAGAATTGTTCTCTCTACTCTGTTTATACCAAAGCTGACATATATCTAAGTAGGGTTAAACCCTTGTGCCAGCTGAACTGCTGACTTGAAGGTTGGCGGTTTGAATCTGCAAGACAGGGTGAGCTCCCATCTGTCAGCCCTAGCTTCCCATGTGGGAATCTCCATGCAAGATGGTAACACATCCGGGAGTCCCCTGGACAACGACTTTGAAGACAGCCGATTCTCTCACACCAGAAGCGATTTGCCTCAATTTGCTTCTGACATGATAAAAAAAATACATCTAAATAAATACCCCATCAGCAAATTGAATGCATTGCACATTCATTCAAAGAATCATTCTAAAATAAGACACATAAAATTACTCATGTGTATATCATAGCAATAATCACTTTAGAAGACATGACTTATTTCTGTATATAAAAAATCCCTCTTTTAAGATGATGCCACTAGTAGTTTGATATTGTCAGGACCCAGGCTGCAGAACACCAATAACCATGCGCAGAGGCCAGACTCTATCTAATATCTTTATTAAAGAAATATATAAAAACAATAAAAACAAGTGAAGAATATAGTTCAGAAGCAGACCTTTCAGATGAGGTCAAATATAGTCCAGAAATGTATTGTCCAATATAAGATATTAGAGTTCAAAGTTTTAATCCACTTGACCGAAACACACACTTTGCCAAGCAATAGTGTGGGGAAATGACAGAGTCTTTAAAGTCCAATGTACCTTGACAACAAGGCTGGAAAATAAACTTGATTCTTGGCAAGATCAAAGACTTGAAACGAGGCAAACATGAAGCATGAAACAAGGTCCGTGGCAAAACGTGAAACAAGGCAGGCTTGAAACTTGATCCGGGAAGCAAGGAACTGGGGTTACGAAGTCCACACACGATCTCTCTCCTCAAGCTGATCAATTGACTCCGAAAAGTTCCCCTTGCGACAAACACCTATATTGGGTCTCGTTTTCCCGCCAACAGAACACTTTCCCTAGAGAACGAGAAGCGAAACCCAACTCTGTCCAGATGCATGCAACTCTGTCCAGATGCATGAAATCCTTAGAATTTCCCAAGGGAAGCAGACCTAATCAGCTAGTTGTTTGGCAGCGGTTCTCAGGCTCCAGCGATTAGCCTCTCTGACTCCTCTATCTCTAGTATAATTGTCCCTCCGGGAAAACGGGGGGGGAGTTCTGCCCAAGGCCTGTTTGGCTGAATTCTTGAGGGCAAACATCCTCCAGGTGGAGAGGCTCCGGCTCTGGCTGAACCGGCGAAAATCCCATGTTTTCCTCTTCGTCTGCCACAATAGTACTAGGAACAGGACTACAAGGCCCATGAGTCATCACAGATATGTTGCCGATATCTACAGAATTCCAGGATTCCAGATGAAATTCTTCTCAGTCCTACTTGGAGATGCCAGAAATTGGCTTTTCATGTTCTATGTAGACAGTCTATGGCGCCTCCTTGAGCTTATATTATCACTTTAGAAGTTGGTTTTTTCCCCAAAAAGCCACATGGCTGCTTGTCCCCACCCCATCCACTGTGTTGGCCATTCTTGCTGTTCTCTCCCAGTCTCCTCTTCATAGCAGCCAGTGGGCACAACATGGGTCCCTGTCAGTCACTTGTCATCTGGGGTGCCATAGTGATGGGGGGGGGGGGGGGAGAATTCACCCCTTTCTCTCTCCCCTCCCTTTCCCGATCTCATGGACTGATGTCACATCTGGAGCCCATTGCAAAATAGAGATCAAGAGTACAATAAGTGGCATCCCATGTCCCCAGCTACCTGAATCCAGAGAACATGGGATGACCAGTAAACAGTTGTGACCAATTCAATTTCAGAACTAGCCCATCTGTTTACATGGGCTAAAAATCACAGGTTGCTCTGACATCTGGGTGAAAATTCAGAGCAACCTAGGACTTTGATTAATGTGGGTCAAGACTGTGTTAAAGTGGCCTTGCCCTGCATAACCTTGAATCTGCTCCTTGTGTGATTTCACTACCACAGAGTTGATTTGGGGGCCCTTTGCCATGTACATGTGTCCATAGTCTGGTACTCAGATACACACAAACCCATTCAGCAATTGCTGGATGAATTCCATAATCATTTCCAGTGGTTAACTAGCTAAATCAAAATGTATTGGCTATGTATGTACATTGGTACTCAACCATTTTTATCATTTCAACTAAACCAGTTTGTTAGCATAGCACAGGAGTTTTCACCATCCACTGCACTGTATAACAATATTGTAGGACTGGTAGAATTTAAACTGGGTAGCTAAATTCAAATACAAGTATTTGGCCTTGATGCTAATAACAAAAATTTAAAATCTAGAAAGAGAAAGAAAATATTTGGCTTACTGGGAAATGTAACAAGAACACAAGTGGTCTGATGTAAAAGATCAAAGCATCATGAGAACACAGATATTGCAAGAGTTCATAATGGTGATTCAGAGCCAGCAGGGATTCCAACTAAGGAGGCTTGGATCGAGGCCCTTTCTCTCCATTACATAGATTGCAGTGCTTGGCTGGCTCAGAAATTGATTATCGTTTCAAACTGCCTGATAACAAAAGTTCTCTGAGAAATTTATGAAACATTTAAAAATATATCATCCAAACCACAAGTGATAACAGCACATCATGAAAGCAAGATAAAACAAGCAGAAAACATTAAAAACTCCACAACACATAAGGCCAAAGTAAAGCCAGAACCCAAGTAAAAGAGAGCTCTGATCTAATAGAACTGAAAACAGCTACTGAAATACCACTGGGAATAATATCAGCAAGGTTCTCCAAAGAGGGTGTTCTGGCAATGACATGGACGTTCAAAGCAAAGGTTCGGCTCCTTTCACATGATACTATTATAGTGCAATGATTTCACTCTAATGTCTATGGCTATTTCCAATGGAATCCTGAGATTAGTAATTTGGTGACTTTGAGCCCCCTAACTGAGAATTCTAAATGCTCTTACCTGAACTGCAAATCCCAAGATTCCATAGGATAAAGCCTTGAAAATTAAAGTAGAACCATAGTGCTACGTATATCTATATAGTATGAAAGGCAGGGCTGTGGAACTGAAATTGGACAGAGATGGACTGGATAGAAATATGCCAACTCTGATAAAATGGATAATATTAAATGCCTAATTTGTTGCATATTCATTGTTATAAGACATTCAAAAATGATGAACCTACCTGGAGGATAGGACTCAGTACCTTGGATAATGCCTTTCAAATTCAGATTAAAATCTGGTATAATTTATTGCCTCATTCACATGGAAGCCATCAGCCCACCATGCCAAACTTATTGACTATGCTAGCTAGGGTGGCATCCGACTGGCCACTTACTCTGGGGCCAGCCTGGAGCATTATGCTCAACTGTGATGGTAGTCACATGCACTGGACCAAACTTTCTGAAACCTCACTCGGTGTCAGCCGAGCCAAGCTGAGCTAACATTATTGTTTATGATCTACCCCGTTGTCCTCATGGCACTGCCATCACTCCTTACCAGTGAAGGAACTGAGGCCATAACGGATGCCTATGCAATGCACCAAGAGATGGTAAATCATCCCCTTCCTTCTTATTAATCACATGGGCACCCCATTCTGAGCTCAGCAGACATGACCTTGATGGTCAGGCAATTGTAGGGAGCCAGTGAGAACAAGCAGCAGCAACACAAGGATAACCCACTCCCTTCCCTGCACTGATCAGTACAGGGCAGTGGTTCTCAACTTGTGCCAGATATTTTTGCTTTCAACTCCCAGAAATCCTAACAGTTGGTAAAATAGCTGGGATTTCTGGGAGTAGTAGGCCAAAACACCTGGGGACCCACAGGTTGAGAACCACTGGTATCGGGAGTGGGTGATAGCAACTGTGGATAATGGATCAGTTTGAAATGGATGCAGTCTAGCCATCCGGGTGGCCACAAAACCTGGAGACAGTCTGGGATTCCCTGTAAATGTCAGAATATCCCATAGCTTCATGTCGTGTGGAACAAAAGCAATTCAAGAGCTAAGAACTCCAAATTCTAACAAGAAGTTGCAACGTGACAATTGCTAGCACCAGCTTTGGAGTGAGTATGGTGGTTTTTTATGCATGTAAACACATTCCTTGGTCTGATGGGAGTTGGTGTTTAATAAAATCTAAAGCATGACTAGTTTCCCCCCTATGGCATATCTTCTTGCCTATATTGATTCAAACCAATTGACAATTCAATGATAAACTGCATACAGAAGTAACCACCGCCCCTTTCAGCTTTTCCAGAGATTTAGCAGGCGATTCTACTGAGTCTCAATGTAGTCAATCACAATTACTCTCAGGAAAGAGGGAATTAATTGCTTAATCAAGCACTTAAACTAATTAAGGTTTCCAGCCTTAATTATGACCCAGCATTTAATGGGTGAATAAGTCTTCCTATGTTCTTATAAGCAAATAGTAACTTTAAAATCCCCATTGTAACAGACGTAGCTCATGCGTACACTTAACAGCTGGAAGCATAACCTGATTTTTTTAAAAACTAGTGCAGCACTTTGACATTATAAGGTCATCTGGATCAAGAATAGTTAGAGTTTACCTGAGGATAAAAGGAAGGCTATCTGCAACCTGGGGAAACATATGCACATTTACAATTTTGGTCTACAAGAGGGAATAGCACTCATCTTTCACCATGATTCACTGTGGAATTGCTCTAGCTCAGGCCAATCAAAGCTGGTGATTTATTTAAAATCGTTAAGATCCACTCTTGTTCTCATCTGTTTTTGCTTTCCCAGAGCTGCTTATCTAGGTATGCCCCACAGGATGCTTTATATCCTTCAATACACCACACATGACAATCAGAACTTGAATGGCCAAAGAATACTGGAACAGCTGGGAAAATCTGCAGTAGTTTGCTTTTGACTGGGCCTGTTAGGAAAGGAAATATTTCATCACTCCTCTCCCCACCGCAGCTAAATGGATTGTGTGCATTGTGCAAACTACTGCTGCATTTTGAACTCAGTTTGACACAAATAAAATAAGCATGGGATAAAGGGGGGAAATGGGATAAGAGAGAAACCAGGACAGTTTAAAAACAGTTGGAAAAAAAACCTGAGAGGACTGAGTATTAATCGGGTTTCTCTCTGCCAAATCAGGACATTTGGAAGGAATGCTACCGGTCTGCATAACTTGATTGTCTGGATAGCCCTATGTTAACTTCCATTTATTGTTTAGAATCTTAAGATGAGATGTTTCTGGTTTATTACATATTTTTCATGATATATATATATATATATATATATATATATATATATATATATATATCATGAAAAATATGTAATAAACCAGAAACATCTCATCTTAAGATTATATATATATATATCGTCTTTTATTATTCAATGAGTCATATTATTCAATGAATCTGTATTGGCATATCCATACTCAAGTGACTCAGAATGAATCTGGAAAGGATAAAGTAACAGGAATTCAGTTCAAATTCCATATCCATGAACTGCATAGTTTCTACCAGGGATCGACATTTGTCAGAGCTTGAAAATGTGAGCGGAGACCGTCCAGTCTAACTTTAGTAGAAATCTACTATAGTTAGTTACACAATAGTTGCATTGCACAGTCTTCTGCTGAATTCCTCAGTCAACTATGCAACCAACTGTATATTTTCCACTGTGTCTACTTATTATACCATTGGGCCACAGAGAATGCATAGTTGATGTTTTTGAAATCCCAGTGACTAAAGAAGGCATGGATAAATATTTATGCACTACCCAAAAATGTGCAACTGTGCAGTCCCAATTACAGTAGAATTACTGAATCAATTGGGCTCGGGCTGTGGCGCAGGCTGGAGAGCAAGCCAGCTGTAACCAGCTGCAATGAATCACTCTGACCAGGAGGTCATGAGTTCGAGGCCCGCTCGGAGCCTATGTTTGTCTTGTCTTTGTTCTATGTTAAAAGGCATTGAATGTTTGCCTATATGTGTAATGTGATCCGCCCTGAGTCCCATTCGGGGTGAGATGGGTGGAATATAAATGCTGTAAATAAATAAATAAATAAATAAATAAATAAATTACAGAATTATGGCTCAACACATATGTAAAAACAGTTGGTTCATTGGCTATACTCTAGAGTTAGGACTGCCAATAGGATTTAGACCCAGGTGAAATTATTACATTTATGGAGTTCTACTTTATATATTAATTGCCAAATGCCCAAAATATATAAAAGCACTTATAACTGCATATGATACCAGCCGCGTTACCAGAATTCCAACATCTTGCCTTTGTCCTGCTATCTATCTAGTCAGTTGGAACAAATGTTCCAAGTTATTATATTTACCAACCAATTCTGAGCCACTTGTGTCCAGGATGGCCCAATGTATACCCACCCTGTCACCAAGACACGGCAGTGAGCATCATCTTCCAAATGATGGCTTTCTGGATGCAACAACTATGATGGTCACAGTACTAGAGAGTAGAGACCAAGTGGCCGTTAGTGAGTCTCCTGTCAACAAGATGATGAAAACCGGGGGCCGGGCTGTGGCGCAGGCTGGTAAAAAGCTGCTGCAATAAATCACTCTGACCATGAGGTCATGAGTTCGAGGCCAGCCCGTGGCGGGGTGAGCACCCATCAATTAAAAATAAAATATAATAAAATAAAATATAGCCTCTGCTCGTTGCTGACCTAGCAACCCGAAAGATAGTTGCATCTATCAAGTAGGAAATAAGGTACCACTTATAAAAGTGGGGAGGCAAGTTTAACTAATTTACAACATTGGAATGAGGAAGTGAGGAAGTGCCATCAGAGTGGATGATGAAGCAGCTGCTCCCCCGTGGCCAGAATCGAACATCCCCTCAGGAGAAGGTTAAATTGCCTCTGCGTCTGTCTGTCTGTTGTCTCTGTCTTGGTTCAATGTGTTCATGGGCATTGAATGTTTTCCCTATATGTACATAATGTGATCCGCCCTGAGTCCCCTTCGGGGTGAGAAGGGCAGAATATAAATACTTTAAATAAATAAATAAATGAACTCTTTGTGTTAATCCACGCTTTAAAGGAGTTATCAAAGGCTATCAACCTATAGAGGGATACCAGATGACATCTTGCTAAAGGCACTTAATTTTTAGAATAGAATTCCTGCCAGCCTTCCTGATGAATATGAAAATGTGGAAAAGAGAGGAAGGTCCAGATGGTCTACCAGGCATATCTGATGACTATAAACAGTCTAAACACCTGCTACAAGAGTATGAATGTAGGCTCTATTCAGTATTTTAGATGAATGCATACACTTTGGGAGAACAATAAGCATGTGAAATCCCATTGGCCTACTATATTCAATTGTAGATTATACTGGCAATCTGATTCATAGAAGGGAATGTGTGGAGAACTTTCCTCCACACATTTCCTTCCATGAATCAAATTATCAGCATAATCTACTACTGAACATTACTCTGTTCTGATACTACAGCTGGTCGGACTATCCTGGAACATGTGACTCTATATGCTAGGAAAGGGGAAGGGACAATGATGGCTAAAAAGCAACCATACACCTTCCATTTCTCTTGATTTGACAGGGATAATCCCAGTTAATCCTCTGTCATTCCATTGTTCAGATGCTTTTAAAATGCCCCAGTGTCTCCCTCCTTCTCTTACTTTCCCACTTCATCATTGGCTTACTTTAACTACTGCAGATTAGTGCAAAATGTAAAAATGTTTAAACTGAAGTAGCTCAGTGACAGTGAGAGGAGAAGAGGAGTTGGAATCTCATCCTTTCCTCAGGAGAAAGCAATCTGCTGCAGCCTCTCCTAACTTGTATGTCCTTCCTCATTATTCATTTTGTCATTTTGGCCCCACTCCCATATTGCTTGGCCACACATGCCCCAGTTTTTATCTGTGAAATGAATGAGAATATGTTTGCCTTCCATAAATTGGAAATCACTTGAAGGCAAACAACAACAATGCAATAAAACTCTCTCATGTGAAGAGATCAGGCATTTTTTCTTTGCCACACACAATTTAGGTTGCCTGCATGAACTGGGCCCTAGATCCTGACTTCTGCAGTAAACCCAAATAGATGAGATCCACAAATCATAAACTCACAATTTGTCTCTCTGCTCAACAATTATTTGGTTTGTTCTACCAATACCAGTTTACAATGTCAATATGCTATAATAACCACATTCTTCTTCTATGGTTTTCTGTAGTCTACACAAAATCAAAAGGCTTGTTTTTTTATTTGAGGAATGAGGGAGAGAGTTGTACAGTGCAAATAAAGAAGTTGAAAGCCTGATTTAGCTGTCCTTGTAGTTGCTTTATGTAAGAGAAGCCCCTCTTTAGTATTGCATAATGCCACTTTCTCTTTATTTTCACAACTGCGTATCTATTATTCAATGAACAGAAGAGACTGGACGCACACTTTCCTCTGAATGAGTGAGCAATATACAAAGTGCAGTATCAACACTCAAATGTCAATGGTTGAAACTGCAGAGTTCTTTTTTTTTACCATCACAAATACAGTTTTTAAATAAGTGGTACTGTGTTTAGAGAGGGCCTGAGAAGTGATGGTGAAATTTACAAGGCTTGCCTCTTGGATGAGACTTCCTTGCATTGATAGTTGCCTTGGGCATAGATCCTCAGTGCTGCAGAGATGGGGTATATTAGCAATAGCTTCCTCGTTATTTGCTTCCACTGGACCTGCATCCATTTGTCCCAGTTTGGCAAGGACTGTCCCAATTAATCCTCTGTTGCCTCCTCATTTTTAGCTGCTTTTGGAATGTTCCAGTTTCCTTTACTTCCTCCCACTTTCCTTCTTTGTTCTTGGCTTACTTCAAACCATTTAAAGTGCAAAGCTCTGTGCTGTTTTGTATTAGCAACTTCTGTCATCTAGACTCATTCTGATGTTTCTGGGCAGGCATATCTCAATTTTTATCTGTGAAATTCTGTTGAGTATGGGACTGTCTTCTGCCCTGTACCATTTTGGCTTTCCTTCTGACTCTCAAATGAGTTGGATGATACTCCCCAACACCTGAAAAAAATGCTGGTTTGGTAGAATGTAGGATTAACATCTTGTTCATTGCCTCAAGCAGCAAATGACTTGGTCTGTCCTACCTGAAAGAAACTTGAAAAGCATTGGCCACAGTAGTCCACACTCTTGTTACATCCCGAATAGATTACTGCAACACGCTCTACGTGAGGTTGCCTTTGATGACTGTTCAGAAGCTTCATGTAGTCCAACGGAAGGCAGCCTGGTTCTTTACTGGAGGGAATGTATAGGGAATATACAACCCCGCCATCATGCCAGCTCCTCTGGCTGCCTGTCTTCTAATGAACACAATTCAAAGTGCTGGCCTTAGCCTACAAATCCCTAAACAGTTCCGGTCTAGCTTGCCCATCCAAACACATCTTCCATTATGAGCCAATTAGAGCATGAAGATCAGATGGGGAGGTCCTGCTCTCAGTCCCACCACCATCACAAGTGTGATTGGTGGGGACGAGAGACAGGGCCTTCTTGGTGGTGGTTCTTCAGCTGTGGAACTCCCTCCCCAGTGAAATCAGAGTGGCTCCTCCCTCCAGGTGTTTAGAAAACTACTAAAAACTTCAATGTGAGGCATTGAATTTTTGCCATTTATTTGATGTGCACCGCTTTGAGTTCCCCTAGCAGTGAGAAAAGTAGTATATACATGAAATAAATAAATAAATAAATAAATAAATAAATAAATAAATAACCTTTTATATAATTCTGGGACCATAACAAAATGATGTAGGGTAATATAAACAACAAAGTTACTTTTTGAACTATAGTCCTCATCCAGTATGGTCAGAATGATCATGGTGAGTTGTGAAAAGTACATTTTCCAAGCTTCAGCATGCACATCCTGAAACTGCTTTGCTGATGCAAAATTAATACATGCAGTGTATTAATCTGCTGTCCTGTTTCAGAAATTTTAAATTGTAAGTTGCCAACAAACTCAGGCATCTCCTCCAAGAATTTATGCCCCCAGATACATTTTATTGTATTTTCTCCCAAAACAGCTCCAATAACTGTTCCTCCATACTATGAATATAGTAGAAATTCAGATTCTTGCTTCTGGAGAGTCCTGTCCACTCGTTTTCTTTTTCTTACACAGACACCTTTCATTCTGTCTCAATTAGGGATGCCTCATCGTGTCACATAAATGTGGAGGCAAATCTGCTTTGGTTTTTCACTTAAACTTTAAAGAAACTATCCAAAATATCATTTGCCAACCTACAGGTTTAGTATCATGGTGATCCTCCTTTAAGTTTGGACTAAAATTTGACATGGTTTCAGCATCCTGATATTGCCATTGGCCACCATTGGTTTCATACTTTTATGTGACTCTGAACTATGATGTTCAGAGTCACATAAAAGATCTTGGAGTCCTTGTGGACAACAAGTTAAGCATGAGCCAACAATGTGATGCCAATGGGATTTCGGCCTGCATAAAGAGGAGTATAGCATCTTGATCCAGGGAAGTCATATTACCCCTCTATTCTGCCTTGGTCAGACCACACCTGGACACAATACTGTGTCCAGTTCTGTCCATTGCAATTGAAGGGAGATGTTGACAAGCTGGAATGTGTCCAGAGGAAGGCAACTAACATTATCAAGGGTCTGGAGAACAAGCCCTTAAAGAGCTGGGCATGTTTAGCCTGCAGAAGAGAAGGCTGAGAGGAGACATGATGGCCATGTATAAATATGTGAGGGGAAGTCACAGAGAGAAGGGAGCAGGCTTGTTTTCTGTTGCCCTGGAAACTAGGAGGCGGAACAACGACTTCAAGCTACAGGAAAGGAGATTCCACCTGAACATTAGGAAGAACTTCCTCACTGTGAAAGCTGTTTGGCAGTGGAACTCTCTGCCCTGGAGTTTGGTGGAGGCTCCTTCTTTGGAGGCTTTTAAGCAGAAGCTGGATGGCTATCTTTTTTTTTTGGGGGGGGGGTGACTTGAATGCGATTTTCCTGCTTCTTGGCAGGGGGTTGGACTGAATGTCCCATGAGGTCTCTTCCAACTTTATGATTCTATGATTTTCAGAGTTACTCTGACTGTTCATTTTAGCTTTGGCACAATATAAATTCTTAAATTCAGTAACAACTTAGGTAATGGACCTCATGAAAGCCTCTATCTGATCATTATTGTCCTGGTTTATTATGCTCAAATCTACACTAGGAAACCAACTTTCCATTGGATGTGTAATGCGTGTGCATTAAAGTCTGAGTCAGTCATGTAATCTGATGCATTCCTTTCCTATAAATCTCAGAAAATATGTCAAAGATGAATGCGCTGGCCAGGACTGCATTGGTCTGATATTGCATATTTTATTAAACTGTTATTTTAATATAATTAATGTTTTCCATGTGTTCCATGGAGGCTGGCAGCAGCTGACATTTGTGATATGTGTTTAGAAAAATATCTGCAATATTATGCAAGACTTCATTGCCTTTCTCAGTTTCCAAGTTCTTCTGCTCCTACCAGGCATATAAATCTTCGCTTAGTTTGGTCTTACATGCAAGAAGGGAAAATAACCTCTTTCCTCCCTGTTGGAAAAGATTACAAGAACAGTTGCATCTTTCTAATTTTGTCTATTTTCAGGTTTTGTAATGAAAATTTTGTCTTAACATTAACTCACTGTTTTCTGTTAAAAAAAATTCTTATGGCAGATTGTATTCAATCAGTGTTTTCTGCAAAAAATACAGCCTTCACAAAAAGTCTCAAAATGAGTGAAATTCTCATGGAATTGTGATAATTTTCTTGAGAGAGTGACTCAATGTGTCAAGGCACTCTTAATGGGCAACTATGGATGGGCAACCTTTCTCTTTATTTTATTTCATCTTAGTATTTTAATTGAATGTGTGTGCAATAGAGAGAAAAAGATAGAAGCCGCTTTTCTCTACTACATGTCCAAGTTTCTTATCAACCTTTAATGGAACGCAATCAGGTAAACTGGTTACAGGAACATCTACGAATGAGTATATTATACATAAACTAAATTCATCCCACTAGTTACTGGTTAGCTTGCAGGCGAAGTACAAAATGTTGGTTATTATCTTTAAAACCCTACATAGTTAGGGATCAGGTTACCCGGAGGACCATCTTCTCCTGTATAATCTGCTCCTTAGGACACTTTGGTCCTATAGGGAAATGTTACTTCAACTAGTCAGAAACCAACCTTTTCATCAAGAACTGTGGAATAACCTTCCAGAAGAAATTCAACAGCTAAAGACCTGTCTGAATGTAAACTTAAGACTTATGTTCTATCTATGTATTTTAACTGTGTTGAACCCCAGAACTGTGAGAAGAGATGGGGAATATTATTATTATTATTATTATTATTATTATTATTATTATTATTATTATTATTATTATTATTATTAAAGTAGGTGGTCAAATATGAGGAATAGGGGCCCTCTATGACCCTCCAGAGGCCTTTGGTAGACCACTCCCTACTGCTGTGTTAAAAACACACAAATGTCATCCAATGTCCACATTTTGAGGTGGTCTGAACCATGTGCCTTAATGAGGGCCTTTTCCCAATAGGAAATGTCCCAGAATTCAATGCATGAATCACTTCCTATGGTGGGGGGGGGGCTTACCCATGGTATTTATGATAACTGGGGTACATGCTACAGTGTAGATATCAATTCTTATTGATGGCTATTCAGATGAAATTATATAATTGTTATGCTGATGTAATTTCATAAATTCAGCTGTCAAGTCTCATTTTATAATCGACTGTAATCAGTGATTCCTTTATTGATTGATATTGTATTATTTTAAATAATTTTTCACATTTTAGATTATTATAAAGTACTAATTCACAATCAAAACAAATTTCTCTTCTTGGCTCTTTGATTGAATTTATATGGCAACCTACCAGCAACCTTTCTTTGGATAAGTTCAGTAGGGAGTTTTATATCATTAAAGCATCCTATTCACCATTAGAATAGTATAACTGCAGCAAGAAAACTGATCATATAGAAAATGTTGAGTTTTAATTTGTTAATTATGTGCTATATTTTGAACTTGGATTTCCTCTCTTTTTGAAACTGAATAAACATGTGCCCCCAATGGCTCAGCGGGTTAAACCGCTGAGCTGCTGAACTTGCTGACCGAAAAGTTGGCAGTTCGAATCCAGGGAGCAGGGTGAATTCCCACTGTTAGCCCCAGCTTCTGCCAACCTAGCAGTTTGAAAACATGCAAAAGTGAGTAGATCAATATGCACCGCTTTGGTGGGAAGGTAAGGGCGCTCCATGCAGTCATGCTGGCCACATGACCTTAGAGGCATCTACAAACAACGCTGGCTCTTCAGCTTAGAAATGGAGATGAGCACCAACCCCCAGATTCGGACACGGCTAGACTAATGTCAGGGGAAAACCCTTACCTTTACTTTAAACATACATATTGGGGTTGCCAAAGGAATTTGTCAAATACAGATATCTTTTCACAGCAGGCTTCATCACAACTATTTTGTATTATACTGATCAGAAATGTGCCATCCATTCATTCATCAGGACTATTTATTTACACCTTATTATTCTTGTAGCAGTGTACTGAAGAAGGAAAGGACACATTTGTTTTTCTTAGAAGGGTAGAAGAGCTATTATTCTAGAAAGATCCAGAGGTTAGAAAGTTCTTCTTTAAAAGCAGTTTGTTTATATTACTCATGATGGTGCTTAATGTTTCCCTTGCAATGGGGTATTCCTCATTCTGCATATCCTATTCCTCATTGCACTGTTTGTTCCTTTCTATCACCTTTTAAATGATCTACAGGCATAGGATTGAATATGTAAAATGCCTTTAAAATTTCATTTCTAAAAAAAAGAAAACATCTAAAAAGTAATTTTAAAATGTTGCTCGTTACACAAAATAACTTTGTTTCCATTCACATTAATGTAATTGGGGGGGGGGGGGGGAGAGAATCTCTGTTATGCTCTTATCAAACCGTAAAAAGTTAATACATTGATTGTAATTCACTACTTCAGTGATCTAGGAAAAACATAAATGTAAATAAACTTTCCAATGCAGCATTAGGATCAAAATCTAGTTGAAATATATGAAATTGCTTCAGTTCCTTGTCTCATTCATCCAGTTGGGCTTCCAAACATAGGGCATTCCAGAATTGAGAAGGGCATGAGCAATGTCAATAAATATTATAAGATGTTAACTTAATATGATATTCTTACACTTACTCTAGCCTTCATGAAATTGGAATTTTCACTGAGATCAGGAGCTGTGATGGCACAGTGGGTTGAACCTTTGTGCCGGCTGAACTGCTGAATTTAAGGTTGGTGGTTCGAATCCACGAGACAGGGTGAGCTCCCATCTGTCAGCCATAGCTTCATGTGGGGACATGAGAAAAGCACCCCCCCCCCCCAGGATCCCGGCATCCTCTGGGCAACATTTTTGAAGATGGCCGATGTTCTCACTTCAGAAGCAACTTGCCTCAATTCTCTGTCTCTGACACGATTAAAAGAAAAGGAAATAGCTCGCTACTCAGTCAATAGTTTTGCGGGGTTTTTTTAAAGTCTTGTTCATACAAATTAAATGCAAGAAGCATAGCCTTCAAAAGTTAATTCTGATTGATGCTGCAGTCCAATACAACCTTTAGAAATGTATTCCCCATGGAATGCAGTGAGATTTACTCTTGAGTAAACAGGGCTAGGGTTAAATTGCACAGCCTGGTAAAATTATGAGAAATGAGGCAAGGCTGAATCCTGCTTCGTTGTTTTCCATGGGGATTGTTCACAATGAAGGTTTGCTGAAATTCTGCCAGAAGCACTAAAGTAATTCACAGTGGGACTCTGTGGAAAGCCATAAAGATTGCTAGGTAAGATTTCATTTCCTCTCACACAGAGACGCCTCCTCTCCCTCTCCTTTTCTTTCCTTCTTGCCCACAGTCCTTAATTTCCATGAATAATCCGTGCTCACTGCACTGGTGAATCTTGACATTAAATACTCATCTATTCATTTGCAAGGCACCACCAATGTTTTTATTAAGTGTCTCTTGCTGCTTTATGTCACACAATCAAATTATGTGTACTTATGGGCATCTAGGCATAATTCACTCGTTCCACTTAGGAGAAAGTATATTTCAAATTGGTCAAATCATTCTTGAATTACACATCAACTCAAAATGATTTAATACGGCTGGTTCAATAAAGGCCTGTCAAAGCTGAGAAGGAATTAGTTCTTGGCTCTTGCTCAACACTAAAGAGTCTAGTCACTGTTCCACTTCATTGCATTGAACCCTTGGCTTTTTTTAAAAAAAAGTGTGGCTGATTTTAAGGACAAAAAAAAATGCATTGTGAAAATTGTAGAGTTTTTCTTGACTCAAGAATTCCAGTGTATCGAGAGTAAGGTTTGCGATGTTAGGGTTCAACATATCATGAAGATTTAGAGTTGGGTTTTAATATCAATGGCAATTCCAATTCCAATTTGACATTTCTAATTCACCCAAGTATAGCCAAACCAATTTACATCTAGCACTTCTCATTTATGTTTTGTAGCAACATAGTTTGTTAGTAACTAGTTTCCACCTTTTTTTGCCTCAATATATCATTTTGAATAGGGGAGGGAAAAAATACCTCACTGTCCAAAAACAAAAAGCAATGAGTTTATTGAGACCTTTTTTAGCCAAAGTGATTTTTGCTTTTACTTGTTTTGCTTTTTGCTTTTTTTGTTTTTGTTTAAAAAAAAAATACCCTGAACATGTCAAGTGGCTAAAGTCTGGGGAAACTACTAGCAGTTATATAACTAACAATGTTGCAGAATGCCTATTGCCAGTCTAAATTCTCTATGGTTGCTGTAATAAATAGAAAAGCAGTTGTGGTTGATGCCCAATCCATATTTGTCTCATGAACTCCCTTATATATTTTGTAGCAAAACTGAGATATTCTACATTGTTTTACCCTCACCCAAACAAAAGATTCTGTAGAACAAAACAGCAGCACTCAATGAGAATTGACACCGGAAGTAGATTAGAGGTGGGTACAGTTAGTTGACAGCACATACACGCCGTAGACATTTGGTTGACCCTCAGTGCCTTTAATCTCCTCAAATTGCCCTTTTCTAGAAACCCAAAGAGTATATTTCCTCCTTTGGAAGCAAACAAAGACTGGTAATTTACTCTTTATTAGAGTTGTCTATTTAGTAAGTTTTCTCTCAGTTGTAGCATTAAAGTTCACTGCTGCTCTGTATCTACTTTTCATCTGAAAGAAACTAGGGCCCCTTCTACACTTCCCTATATCCCAGGATCTGATCCTAGATTATCTGCTTTAAACTGGATTATGTGAGTCTACACTGCCAGATAATCTGCAATAAGCAGATATTCTTACATCAGATCCTGGAATATAGGGGCAGTGTGGAAGGGGCCTTAGATAGGTGAAATGTTCCTTTCCCATCTCCCTAAATAAATGAATGAATAATTCCCTCGTTTTACCTTGGTCTTGAAGCATTAGCAGGAGCTGTCCATAGGTCTCAGGTTTTGGCTCAGAAAAATCAGGGCCTAACTACCTCATCACATGGGTCGATTTGCCCGCCATATGCCACTTGTTCTCTACTTTCAGCACAGAGCCCATTAGATGACACACAAGGACTTTAAGCCGGGCTCCATGCCAAAGGAGGAGAGGAAGCAGCTCACACCACTGCTGCAGCAACTTGGGAAGCTTCCTGTGTTGCCTTACCTGAAATGGGGAGAAGCTGGGTGGTGATGTTCCCCCCCCCCCCATGGGATGAAGGATAAAACAAGTTGTGTGATGCGGGGCATAGAGTGATAGCTTCTGCACGCACCCCTGCCAGGAGCCCATGGATTTGCCACACATCGTAGCAAATCCATGGGCCTTTGTGATGAGGTCCTAAGACAATCCCAAACTAACACCCAACTCTTTCCACACACACACAGAGCGGGGGGGGGGGGGGGGGGGAGGAGGCAGAGACAGGCTGGATCCATACTGCCATATAATCAATTTTCAGAATGCAGATTAACTGCTTTAAACTGAATTCTATAGCTGCTATAGTTCAGTGCAGTTAATCTACATTCAGAAACGGAATTATATGACAGTGTAGATGGGGCCACAGACAGACAAAGCCTAATTTTAACCTATTTGTTACTATCATAGGTTGACTCATAAGCCTATATAAAACTAGTTGCATTTTGTTTCTTGAATTTTGGCAGTCCGTATCCACCATTACACCCAGAAAAAAATAGCTTCCAGATCTGCCACAGTTGCTTACTCCTGCAATAGATGCTCTCTGTGCTATACATAACTTAAAATGTGGCATGACATAACTGCTCCAAAATTATGCTTTTGACAGTAGCACAGGTGTCAGGAAGATCCTGTCACATGCCTGATCAGAGGAAAGGCTGTAGTACTTTGCCTGCCTAAAACCCAGCATGAACACATTCTGATGAATGAGTTGCAATTTACAGATGTAATGCTGCTGTGCAATTTGCCAGCATGTATTTTGTTTTGTTCTGCCTCTCTTTGAAGAGAAAAGGCAACTAGGGAATGCAGATAAGAAGGGAATTTGAATGAGTGAGTGAGAGAGAGAGAGAGAGAGGATATTTCGAAGAAACACTTGTTGAAACTACATTCCATGACCAAAAATGAATCTTCCTCCAGTTTCAGGGCTTTGGAAAACTCTATGACTTGTTTAGTAAAGGGAAAGCTTTTCTCCTGAAATTATGTCTAGTCGTGCCCGACTCTGGGGGGTGGTGTCCATCTCCATTTCTAGGCCAAAGAGCCGGCATTGTCCGTAGACACTCCAAGGTCATATGGCTGGCATGACTTCATGGAGTGCCGTTACCTTCTCACCAAAGCGGTGCATATTGATCTACTCACATTTGCATGTTTGTGAACTGCTAGGTTGGCAGAAGCTGGGGCTAACAGCGGGAGCTCACTCCTGCTCCTTGGATTCAAAGGTCAGCAAGCTCAGCAGCTCAGCGGTTTAACCTGCTGCTGCACCAGCTGATGTCAAATATTGGGTTTCTGCTCTCTAAAAACTCTTTAGAAGTGAAGAAATGAGGATTGAGCCTCCCAGTGGAAGGAACCATTCACCATTTCCCATATATCCCTGGACACTCCACAGAGACACGAGCTCCATTTAGTGCATTACTATAAACAATACATCTCTCCAGAAGTTAGTAATTCTCTATAACTTATGTTGTTGTTAGCTGTTGTTGTTGTTTGCCTCCAAGTAATTTCTGATTTATGACAGCCTAAAGATAACCCTACCACAGAGTTTCCTTGGCAGAATTTGTTCAAAGAGGGTATCCGTGTCTTCCTCTGAGACTGAAAGTATGTGACTTGCTTAAGGTCAGCCATTGAGTGGCCAAGCAACCCTCAAGTCCTGGTCTCCCAATGTCCTCCAATGTTTATAACACTACACGACACTGTCTCTCTCCCTACAGCTTATAGTAACAAGTAATTTGCCATTTCAGAAAGTGGTGAGCATTGTTATCAAGAAGATGCTCATGCCTTATTGTCTGTTGGTTGACAAGGAATACTGAGGTATCAGAACCAATATGTATGGAGTTTATGTAACATACTTGTTAACAACAGAAAATATGAGCTGCTTCAAGTTGTCGAGAAAAGCTAGATGCTACTATTTTCATCTGTAGTGTTTTTTCCTTGGCATTTCCTGGAAAAGCAAAATCACCAAAGTAAAAGGCTTTCTTTCTCCTGATATTTAACCATAGAGCATATTCTAGTTCTTCACAGATATAGGCAGATGCTTCAGTCGAGGGCATGGGTGAAGAATACGATACGGCAAAGGAAATAAGACTCTATAGAGAGATTGTTGACGCAAGAAAAGTCACAGCCATTGAAAGATCCATTGTAAGAACGTACTGCAAATATAACTTTTCAAAAAACAAAATGAGAAAGGAATAGGAATGTCAAGTATCATAGACTTGAAGTTGGCATACAAAGCTGTGATGAGAACTAGCTCTGACTGCTGTATTAAAAACAAAAATGTATGTAACAAGAAGTCAGTCATGATGATTCATCTTGCAATACGCGTGCGTGCGCGTGCGCACACACACACACACACACAGACACCACACAGAAATTTTCCGATGTGTCACTTTGCAACAGCTTTTGATGATGCAGGAATGGCCTGTTCAGCCAGAAAATTAAATGTGATGCTGCCATTAGGTGTGGGGAGGGGGAGGCTAATGGAAATGAATATTCAAGGTAAGGAAGTTTCCCACCCACTTACCTGGTTTCATACTGTAATAGTATCATTCTCTCTAGATTTTAATTTTCCCACTCTCAGCACGTGTCTGAAAATCCATGGGCTACACCAACAGCAATACTAAAGATACAACAGTCAAATACACCTGAATTTTCACATTATTATTATTATTATTATTATTATTATTATTATTATTATTATTATTATCATGATGATGACACAGAAAACAAGATAGATATGCTGGATTTCGTATCACAAAATCACAAGTTGAACACTTCCCAAGTGTCTAGGACTGCGTGATGTATTTTCAGATGATGCGCGCAGATCCCAGTAGGGTGGCCTTTTGCAGTTGGCAGATCGTAATTTTGTCAATATCTATTGTTTCCAAATGCTGGCTGAGATCTTTTGGCACGGCACCCAGTGTGCCCATCACCACTGGGACCACCTGCACTAGTTTCTGCCAGAGTCTTTGAAGTTCAATCTTGATGTCCTGATAGCAGCTGAGTTTTTCCTGTTGTTTTTCGTCAATGCGACTGTCACCCGGGATGGCAACATCAATGATCCAAACCTTTTTCCTTTCCACAACTGTGATGTCTGGTGTGTTGTGTTCCAGAACTTTGTCAGTCTGGATTCAGAAGTCCCACAGTATCTTTGCATGCTCATTCTCCAATACTTTTGCAATTCTTCTTCTTCTTCTTCTTCTTCTTCTTCTTCTTCTTATTATTATTATTATTATTATTATTATTATTATGTTTATTTATACTCCGCTTTTTCTCTCCACAAGGAGACTCAAAGTGGTTTACATTAAAAGCATGTGAATATAATTCAAAATCTGAAAATATACAAACATTAAAACAGAATTAAATATAATTAGTATTTTTAAAAAATTCAGTTAAAATCCATAAAATATTCAAAACTAAAAACACAGCACCCCCTTCTTCTATAAAAATCTGCCTGAACAGAGGGGTTTTAGCCTGCTGCTGGAAGGACAGCAGGAAGAAGGCCATTCTGGTTTCCCTAAGAAGAAGGGAGTTCCAAAGTTGAGTGCCAGCCACCAAAAGAGAAGGCCCACTCTCTCTTTGTCACCAACCAAGCATGAGATGGAGGTGGGACCGAGAGAAGGGCCTCTCCTAACAATCTTAGGGCCTGGGCAGCTTCATAC
This sequence comes from Anolis carolinensis, assembly GCF_035594765.1. Taxonomy (NCBI): domain Eukaryota; kingdom Metazoa; phylum Chordata; class Lepidosauria; order Squamata; family Anolidae; genus Anolis; species Anolis carolinensis. The sequence continues at coordinate 118,173,061 of NC_085841.1, read as the reverse complement.
AAGGAGATACAGTCAGTCAAATAGCCTGGACCTGAGCTACCTAGGGCTTTAAAGGTCATAACCAGCACCTTGAATTGTGCCTGCAAACAAACTGCTGCAACTGGGGGTTGTTCACTCCCTGTAGCCAGCCCCAGTTAGCAACCTGGCTGTAGTTGTATGAATTAGTTGAAGTTTCTGAGCACTTTTCAAAGGCAGCCCCATGTTGAGCCTTTTTACAATAAGCCAGATGAGATGTAACTAAGGCATGTACCATCGTTGCCAGATCCAATTTCTCAAGAAACGGGTGCAGTTGAGATACAAATTTTAATGATGGAAAGATAGTCCTGGTGACTGCATATACCTAGGCCTTCAGGTTCAATGCTGATTCCAGAAGGATCCCCATACTACAGACCTGTGTCTTCAGGGGGAATGTGATCCCATTTAGCACAGGCTGGATTCCTATTCCCTGATGTGCCTTGCAACTCACCTGGAACAACTCTGTCTTGTCTGAATTAATTTTCAATTTGTTGTCGAAGGCTTTCATGGCCGGGATCACAGGGTTGTTGTATGTCTTTCGGGCTGTGTGGCCATGTTCCAGAAGTATTCTCTCTGAGAATACTCACAACCTCTATCCTCACAACCTCTGAGGATGCCTGCCATAGATGTGGGCGAAACGTCAGGAGAGAGAATACTTCTGGAACATGGCCACACAGCCCGAAAGACATACAACAACCCAATTTTCAATTTGTTTGCCTTCATCCAGTCCATTACTAATGACAGGCACTGGTTTGGGATCAGGACAGTTTCCTTGGCATGAGGTGGGAAGAAGTAATAGAGTTGGGTGTCATCTGCACATAGGTGGCACTGCATTCCAGAACTCCAAATGTATATGTTAAACAGCATGGGGGACAAAATGGAACCCTGAGGAACACCACAGGTCAATGGCTAGGGGTTTGAACAAGAGTCCCCCAGTACCACCTTCGGGGTACAGCCCACGAAGAAATGGGGCCAATTTAAAACAGTGCCTCCCAGTCCCATCCCAGCAAGATGACCCAGAAGGATACCAAGAAGTCCAGGAGAACCAACAAGGATACGCTTCCCCTGTCTAGCTCTCTTCATAGGTGACTAAGGTAATCAAAGTTGTTTTTGTTCCATAGCCAGGCTTGAAACCAGATTTAAATGAAACTAGATAGTCTATTTCAACCAGAAATCTCTCGAGTTGGGAGGCTACCACAGACTCCAAAACCTTGCTCAAAAATGGAAGGTTGGACACAGGCCAATAGTTTTCCATTATGGGATGGCTTTTTAAAACATAGGCCTCACAATTGCCTCCTTTAGGCAAGATGGAATTTTGTCTTGTTCCAAGGAGGCATTGACCACCACCTTCACCCACTCTGCCAGTCCCCTTCTGGCCTGTTTGATTAACCAGGAAGGGCAAGGATCTAAGATACATGTGGTAGCTCTCAACTCTTCAAGGATCCTGTCCACATCCTCAGGCTTTCTCATAGATAAAGAATGAAAATATGGATTAAATCTGATTGTTACATCATAGGGAAAGCTAGATCTGAACTGCTTTAGAAGCAAAGGCATGACATTTTAAATAAAAAGTCCTTTATGCTTAGGACTTTTAGAATGCTTACAGCCTAATTTCCCTTTTCAAAAAGCATCATGTTGAGTTAATAACCAAGATGTCCTTTGCTCAACATAGAACCATCCTAGTCTTCTACAGTGAAGTTATTGTCCCCTGTTTCTACAGTGTGGAAAGTTCACATAGGCAGTGCTTATCTAACGAGTCTAACCTGACTCCCTTTCTCATTATAATACAAGCATAGCACTTTGGCACCACATTAACGCTCATGGTTGCTTCTTATGGAATTTGGAGACTTGTATTTGGTGAAGCAGTGGAGCTCTCAGATAAAGAATTTTAAATATTACAGATATTAAGATTCCAGAAAAAGAGACATTTAAAGAGGAATTATAGTGCTATAATAGGAAAGAAACCTGGATATAAAGCACCTTAGTATGTTCATGTGTTCTGTGTTCATGTATACAGACACACCCACACTCATCATTTCCTGACATTGGGAAAATCAATTTTAGTATTTTTCCAAAATAATTTTGAATATTTCATCAATCTCTACCTCACAACAAGCCTATTATGCTTAACATTATTTAACTATGGACCTCTTATTTATTTCCATGTCTCTACCAGAAGGTCCACATGAATAACTATATGGTCATTATGTAAATAGTTTTATCAGCCACTTGGTGATAGAGACTGTTGTTCTGAATAATATAGAATCTGTTCTTTGGAGTGAGGTTTACATGCACTGTCATGCTTCAGTGGTTCAATCCTCAAACAGATTATGGATCTCATCATAAAGGCCACCAGAATTGCCACGCATCATGACGATTCCGGCAATGTACATCGGGGGGCATGAGAAACCCATCACCCCATGCCCCACATCACCCAACTCACCCAGCTGAGCATCCTACAGGGGGAAGCATCAACCATCCAGCTTCTCCACATTGTTCCTGGTGAAACACGGGAAGCCTCCTGTGTTGTCGCTACCACAGTATGCTCCACTTTGCCACTCCTTTAAATCCCCACCAGAAGTAGTTGTCATTATGTAATGGGAGCTGGTGAGCACCATGCTTAAAGGAGCGGTGAAGTGGAACATACTGTTGATTCTTCCCCTGTCTGATGAGGTTGTAGGGCAGGAAAACAAAAACAACAACATGGTGGTAGCATACATAGTTCTAGTCACTGACCTGGTTTTCATACCTCAGTTCCACACTTTGACCTAAATCCAACTGTTATTTCTAGCTAGGAAAGATGCTTGTTTAATCTTATGTAAGCATTCACTTACTATGTTCCTATGGATTAAACGGGTGTACTCTAACTGCAACAAACAAATGGATTTAGACCATTTCTTCATGTAGATATAAAGGAAGAAGAAATGTTCACATTTCATAATAATGATATCCTTATACTAGAAAGAAACTGGCAACACTCATTATTTCTTCTGAAGCCTGAAGAAATCTTCTTAAACTATTCTGTCTTAATTCTCTCCCTTTTTTCCTGGGGAATAACAGACATCTCTATCATTCTAGAAATTAACTAACATGCCTGTTCTTTTTTACAATCAGTATGTCTAGACATAGATGCCCAAACAAGCATCTTTCTGCTACTGGACCAGTAAGTAAGGGTTGCTGCTTTTTTCAGAGCTGGGGGAAGGAGTGTAGAATTAAAAGGAGCATCTGCATTTTCTTTTTGACTTGTGGATGGCATCAGATTGAGCAAATTCTCTTGCTACTGTTTGTTTTGTTTATATGTGGTCTAAACTTCTTTGTGATGATTCCCAAGTTTAAATGCATACAATTTTTGAATAAAGATTAAAATCCAGGCCCTGTGGTGCCAATGGCAAATTACAGGGTGTTTCCTTCAGCTACAAGATCACTAGCTTTCACTATTGGTTTTGGGGCTTGATTTATCCATCCATACAAAAATGATCTGTCTCTTCTACCAGAAGCACATATTGTGTTTTCAACATGGATGAGGGAAAGGGCATGAAAGGGAAACACTCTCTCATACTCGCTCTTCATTCCATTACTTAGCTCAAAAAGTATAGGGTGATAATGGCTGAGGTTGCTCCAGAGCGTAGACACCTTTATGTGGTATCCCTCCATCCAGGAAAAGAATGCAGAATCCATTTTTGACTCTGCTCATCTGTGGCATATTTTATGTCTTTTGAAAACAACGTTCAAATATGTATGACTGTTTCTAAGATGAAAAAAATGAAATGCTCTCATCAAGGCTCAACCACCCTGGCAGAAATAAAGGCAGGTCCATGTTGAACAAAGAAAACTTCTGGCTTAGAGTTACTTAATACCGCAGCAAGTTCTGTCTCAGACACTATAAGTCAATCAAAATAGCAGTATGTATATCCATATATAGACATGAAATGACAAGAGGAACTATAACTGTTTTCTTCTGTGAGCTCTGGAAAAATATACCTCTTAAGCTTATGCTCTAAGTCAGTGGTTCTCAACCTGTGGGTCTCCAGGTGTTTTGGCCTTCAACTCCCAGAAATCCTAACAGCTGGTAAACTACCTGGGATTTCTCGGAGTTGTAGGCCAAAACACCTGGGGACCCAAAGGTTGAGAACAGCTACCCTAAGTAGATAACTAGAGAGCATCCAGAGTACATGTTCCATAATTTCTGACTGTTGGACTTGCACACTGGGTTCAAGAAGAACTACAGACCAAAAGTACTGGGATATACCAGGTTGCTAATCCTAGAGTAGTTTAGAACAAAAGAAAATAGGCCTCTTTTGGAAAATGTTTTATTACATGCAACTTGTAGAATAAATTTTGACTTTTCAGCAGCCAAGAGACCAGTCACCCATTGTAATAATCTTTGATATTTTATCATGCAATGGTGGCTACAGTGCTATGCTATTTTCCATGGTCTCATTGTGTCACTATGAAAGATAGTGGAGGCTGTCATCAAATGAGGCCAATTGGGCAGAGAGTAGGATCATCTTCCTGAAGCGAAGCCAAGGGGCCTACTACAGCCAGCCCTCCTCATTCACAGGAGATAAGAGACTCAGGACCCCTTAGACAGTGAAAAACCACATATAATGCAATGGCTATTTTTCCCCAAGAGAACACCTCTCTAGAAATTTCTAGGTTTTCCAGCATGACTCTATGATCAACTTCCACTGGATGCTGACCACAGAATCACATTTGAGGACCTAGAAGGGTGTTCTCATCTTTGGCTTCCACCATTTTGTTATAGCAATGCTGACCCTGCAGTTGTGAGGCTGATACTTGAATGAGACATTTGGTTCTACAAAAATTATATTTTTCAAAGTCTGTTTGAATGAAGAGAAGGAAGGTAAGAGAGCTGTGGGTAGGGAGTTGGTTTGGTTCAGCACATCCAGATGTTGTACCAAACCATCTCCCCACCCCCAGTTCCCTTACCTTCCCTGTGTTGTGAAAAAAGTATGTTATTACCCTATAATTTGTTGTTAGTCCAATCTCCAGTTGGGAACAGTCTCAGGGAAAAAAGAAAGAAAAAGAAAATACACATAGCAAAAACCACTGCAGTGCAAAGCTTCAGTCCTTTGCATATTTACATTATATACTCACTAAACAAAATTAGGGTTATTTCTGAATGAAATGGATAAGAGTGTAAAATTTCCGAGAAGAGAATCCAAAAAGCATCTACAGGAAAAATCTGTCAATGTTCCGCCAATGGGCATAGAGAAAAATATAGAATACTAGGAGATATGGAAGGTTATAGAAGGAAATATATTTACCTGGAAAAATGAAAGATGTGTCTAGTTTGCATCAATACTAAATAAAATTCGTGCTTCATGCATTAGTTCGCCCAATGTTAAAAATGAAAATAAATAAAACATTATGAGATGAAACAAATGCAACTCAGATACAGAAATGCTCCTTGATAGAAAGCATGATTGCAACAAGCCTGACCCCAACACCATACTAATGTACTCCACTGCAATCCAATTTGTCTGCTGTTTGTAGCAGTAACACATTACACAGAAAAGGTTACAGCAACTAATTGCGCCAATTGAAATGTAGGCACATTCTAGGCGTGATAATGCTTGCAAAGCTGTATGAGGAGAAGGAGGAGGGTGAAATCAGCACGTTGTAACACCAAAAACAGTTCTGAAACTCCAAAATGCATCTTTTAAGATCTTTACTGCAATCATCTTGACTGCTGAAAGTAATAATGAGAATCAGACCAGTACTAAAATATATATACAAGTCCACTCAAAAACAACAAAAGTTTAAGTTCTCAGATGTAAGCATGAACAATGACAAGCATTCATAATGTGGATATCTGTTTGTGCCTTCTAGTTGTCTGCTGGTTTAGGATGTCCTCTTGAATTTCATATGGTTTTCTTAGGCAAGGAATACTCCTAGGTGGTTTTACTCAGAGGTGGAAATACAGCCTACCTCTCTTTGCATCACGCCTCTCCATTCTTGCTGTGGTAAAAAAGTAACATATAATAATATCCAATTCATACTTAATTTATGAATTAGAGTTCTGGATAATGGTCTAGAAGTGAGCATGGGTAACAAGTTCTGAACATAAAAAAAATCATGTCTTTGCTGGTACGAACCATAAAATGGAATTCCAGCAGGTCCAAGGGTACCAATTTTGACAGAAAGGCAAAGTATTCTTTCCCAAAGCAGCATCTTCATCCCAAGATCTCTATCAGGAACATTTTGTAGATGTGACATAGCAACATGTGCACATAACATTCGTTTTGTAAAAAAAGAAGACACAGCAGTCTTGGGTTCTGGCTGAAAGGTAGCAGGGCACCACTGGCTACATCCCTCATCTATTTGTTGCTGTTGGGTGGAGGTTCAGAGTGAGAGTGGGAAACACCACTCTGATTAGTCCAAATATGTGAACTGCCCCTAGAGATAGGATCTGTCCAGAACATGAAAATGTGACACCCACTCCTCAATGATGGCACCTGCTAAGCATAACTAGATGGGATGACATTTCCAGCAGTGCCAGAGAAGTTTACAAGTAATCTATTAGTGAAAAGAGGTTTTCCCCCTTTGAGTTAACACTGTAGGGAAGACAGGATCCTTTCTTCTGTCATGTTTTAGAGACTTTGCTACATTATTCCTTTTTTGACTCTCTGTCCAAATTGGTCACTTTTGCTTCCTCTGTCAAGGCCAGATATGTTGCTATAGTGATATCAATGGTGAAAGGCCTCTTTTCTTTTGAAAAGCTTGTGGTGGGAAGATAAATCTTTATGTTTTTCATTGTAAGAATGAATAATTTAGAAAGTTTGTTATCTGAAGGGTGAGGATTTTTTGTACGTTTTTAGATAACTTAGCCCTTTGTAACTTTTGTGTGAAAACTTCCTTTGCACAAAAATATTGGTTTTATTCAAAATACAATTAATTGGTGCAGGAAAAAAGCATGTCTGTTGCATTAAAAGGCTGTTTTGGAATTAATATTAATTTTTACACAAAATAACTTTTTAAAACCAACAATTGTTTAAAGTAATAACATTGCCCTGAAATGTGGAAAATCTTACGGTACTTAGCCAATGTTCAGCAAGGCGTAGATATACTTTCTCATCAAGAATGAAACAACTTGCAAGTTTTCCTTACATCAGTAATTTTATAATTACAATCTTTCTACTGCAAACATAGAGAAGTAGAATTATATTTTTAAGCACACTGTTCTGGGACCATAGCTAAACAAAGGTCAGAATGTCACACTGTCTCCTTGAATACCCACCATTGTCTCTGTACCTGTCCCTCTCATGTCCTACCTGGGAGTAAAAAAACTTATCTCAAAATATGCAATAGCAGCTCACCCACACCATTTTAAAAAACCCTCTGGGGGAGTACTATTGCATTTTTTCTTGCCCTGACTTTTTTTCAGACCTATACAGGCTTTCTCACAAACTAGGAAGTGGTCAGATGTCCTCCTTTTTAAAAGTTTGAATAGGCATTGAGAAGGCACTATAGAACTAAAACTGTGGCTTTGCTTTTAATATTATGAGTCTCTTTATAATTCTAGTTATTTGAAAAGCTTTGTAACAATATAGACCAAGATTCTGCACCATACACACTTTATCTCCCAGTTTAGACCCATAAATCCACCTTAAAAGTCAGCCAGTCGTCCCAAGTGGCTGAGATATAGGATGCTGATAAGTGGGGTGATGCAGGATGATGTATTCAGTCCACTCCTGCCAGTGATGCTCTAAGGGACAGACGCAGAATCTCCAGTGGGGTCCTGTCATAACTCTTCATCACAGCTTCACTTGCTGGTGAGGAAGGTCTGGTCATGCCATCTTGCCAGCAGCATGAACCTGAGTCACTTGGTGGGTTTCAGGGCCATTTGAAGCTATGGCAATAGTGCCCAAGTTGGAAATAAGGACAGAAAGCTCTTATCTACCTCAGGGAGATAGGGCGGAATACAAATAAAGTATTATTATTATTATTATTATTATTATTATTATTATTACTATTATTAATGTCCTAAGACATAGTGGCGCAGCATGTTAAAGCGCTGAGCTGGTGACATTGAGGACCGAAAGGTTGCAGGTTTAAATCTGGGGAGCAGAGTGAGCACCCGCGGTTAGACTCGGCTTCTGCTAACCTAGCAGTTCGAAAACATGCAAATGTGAGTAGATCAATAGATACCGCTCTGGCAGGAAGGTAACGGCACTCCATGCAGTCATGCCAGCCACATGATCTTGGAGGTGTCTACGGACATCACCGGCTCTTTGGCTTAGACATTGAGATGAGCACCAACCCCCAGAGTCGGACACGACTGGACTTAATGTCAGGGGAAAACCTTTACCTTTTAACATGGTAAACAAGTAAATTGCTTATTTATGTCAGATTAAATGTGTACACTGCTAGATTATATCTTTATAATTTCTCAGATATTTATGGAGTTAGTCTCCTCATTCCTAACAAGATTTCCATTTACTATCCCAGCCCCTTGCAGCAAATATATGCTATATCTGCCATCCAGCATTCTATCCCTAGATTCCATAGCATTGACCTATTGAGTCAGTTTACAGTGTAGATGCACCCTCAGTCATGGCTCTTATCTAAAACCTGTGACAAACATAGCTGCCTTTAGTTGCTTACTGGATACTGAAGGGTAGCCATGCTAACTGGGAAATTATGATAACCATAGATTCAGGAAGTGATATTTCCAAGATATGATAAAGCATATTGAGCTTAAAAACAATTGGATGGATGGAAGTAGTCCTTCTTTTTGCAGAAATCTAGCAAGAGTGTCCCACAGATAGACCTCCCTGCAATAACTTCCACCAAGTCTTCTCTATTGCAGACATTCCTTCCTCCCACCTGACGTTCCAAAGGAAATTTTGAAAGCAGAAGAGGCTGTAGAAGGAAGTAGGAGAATCTTTAAATGACACCTGGTGAAAGGAACACAAACAAAAGGAATTGCAGCTAGCAAATATTCCCACCAGATCTTTCAGTCATAGGGTCCCTGTAAATTAAATATCTCTTCCTATTTTGTGGACAGTTTATTAACTTGCTAGTGGAGTCAATGGAACTCATCTTGGGGAAGATATAATTGCTGAATAATGCTTGTAGAACACGGTATACAATTCTGAATAGGATCATAAGGGCTATATTATAATAATTAAACAGATTTGAATGACAGCATATAACCCTATAAAGTTATAACAATCTCAATTTCAAGATGCAGAAATATAGAGAAGGGGAATTTAGTCAGTATGCCTGTGACAATTTCTAAAGGTTACAGTTTATTGCTGTCTGGTAAATTTCCCTTGAGCTTGTAGAAGCAACAGCAGGAATTAATTTAGCCTATTTTCTGTTAGGGAGTATTGAGCTACTATGGGTTATTTATAAGGAAGTCTGGGAAAGCTCCTTCTCAGTTATGTCAATACACCCTTTAGCTAACATTCTCATTTTGCAGAAATATTTTTCTGCTGTCATTTCACATTTAACTTCCCCTTTGCAGCCTAACACATAAAATAGATAGTAAACACATCCCTGTAGCTTCCTTACACACATTAAATCCATATTTAACAAGCCTTCATTGGCATATACCACAACAAAGCAGAAGCTATAATGGATGAAAGGAGTGAAAGAGGCAAAATATGTGTCTGAAAAGGAAGAGCCACATGTCAAGTTTGATGTGCCAAATTTTATTAAATAGCATGAGAAATGACAGGTGAAATGTAATAGGCCAATCTTAAAAACGGTGGCATAAAGCCAACCTTAAAAACGGTGGCATAAAGCCAACCTTAAAAACTGTGGCATAGACACTGAGAACTGGAAAGCCCTGACCCTTGAGCACTGTAGCTGGAGGTCAGCTGTGACCAGCAGTGCTGAAGAGTTCGAAGAGGCACGAATGGAGGGCTTAAGGGAGAAACGTGCCATGAGGAAGGAGCATCAAGCCAACCCTGACTAGGATCACCTTCCACCTGGAAACCAATGTCCTCACTGCGGGAGAACATGCGGGTCAAGAATAGATCTCTTCAGCCACCTACGGACACACTCCCAAGACACCAGAAGCGGAGAACCATCATCCTTGACCTACGAGGGATCGCCTAATAATAGGTCTTATGCCCAAAACGGCTATTCACATGAAAACAGAACCCACCCCCACCCCCCCACCCCCCACCCCCGGAATTCAGGTAGCAGAAACTGATCGAGGTCCAGCCAAAATGCTCAAGCCTAGTAAACAGTTTAGGACCTGGCCCTCTAAAGTGTCATTCATCTCTCTAGGAAAAAAGCCCAGTTAGCTCAATCTGTAAGAAAAGCCCTGGTTAGAACACTGCTCCTTTTGGAGTCTCCATCATAAACAGGGGTGAATGGGCTTTGCTACTCCCCAGTTGTGGAATTCCCACTGCTTCTTCCTTTAGAAAAGGTAGAAGATACACTACTAACCCAAACCTTGCTATTTTATTCTATTTCATTTCATTTATATCTCATTTTTCTCACAACCCAAGACAGGTTAGAACAAGGTTAGAATAAAGTTCAATTAAAATCTGATAACTCATTTTAAAAAAGATTAAAATAAACTATCCTATTAAAACCATGACTAATTTAAAACAGAGCGAAATCATAACAATAAAAACAAAAGACACAGCAAAACATTGCCACTAAAAGACCAAATTGTTTTTCAATGACTTTTATATTTGTCTTGTAAAGCTTGAGTTGTTTTTTTAACTGCTTTGACTGCCTTGGTATTTTTAATGGAAAGGTGCCATAAAAAAATATCCTAAATACGTACATACAGATACACATACGTGTATTATGTTACTGAAGAAAATAATCCATTTGAAAGTATTGTGTACAGACTGTTTTCAGTTTGGAAATATTCTATATTTGAAGGGCCATCCAATACAAGTCTAGATTAAAGAAATGAAAAAAGAGCCACAACCTTGAAGTTGCTGATATATAAGACAACTGGCCACAGTCTTCCCTGATATTATGAGATGCATCGTATTTCTCTTTTGTAGTTGCTGTCATTTGGCGTCAAGTCAACTTTGATTTACAGGGACCCTATGAATGAAAGATCTCCAAGATATCCTATTATTAACTGTCATACTCAAGTCTTGTACGCCAAGGGTCCATGGCTTAAAATCACAGTTATTAATTTAAAATATTATTTGTATACAACGTATACAAATTTAATTTTAATATGAATACAAATTGGCATCCTTTTGGTCTCTTGTTATAGCAATGCATAAGTCACAGGTTTGTATGTGTGGATGTAAAAGCTGGACAATGAAGAAAGCTGCCAGAAAGAAAATCAATGCATTTGAAATCAGGTGATAGGAAAGAGTTCTGCAGATACAAAGAACTGCAAAAAAGGTAGACGGGGTTGTTGTATGTTTTCCAGGCTGTATGGCCATGTTCTAGAAGTATTCTCTCCTGACGTTCTAGACGGTTCTAGCAGCAGGTCAAACGAACTCTAAACAGAAGGAAAGATATGAAATTGAGGATGGAGGACATCTAGGAGTGCTCTTATTCATAAGATCCCATAAACTGAAGCTGTCTTATCATGAAATTACTTGTATATAAGCAACTTCAAGACTGCATTCAATGTTTGTGTATTTTAGTTCTACAGGAAGTACCCAAGTTATAAACAAGGTTGTGCAGGTTTGTTCCTAAGTTGGATCTGCGTAGCCGTGTGTCCCACCCTCTCTCAGCAGGAGGACGGGGCAGGTGCGGTGTCCTCCTGTCAATAAGAGGGTGCTCCTAGTCACACACTGCCACACAGGGCTCTTAGAAGAGCTTTGAACAGCCACATGTGACGGCAGGGCCAAGAGCCCTGGGCATCCACATATCAAACCCTACATTTGGCAGGAGGACATGATGGACCGCCATGTCCTCCTGGCGAGAGGAGGGCCCTGAAGTCCCATGTTGAGGGAGGGCCCTGCAGCCCCTCTCCTAAGAGCTCTGAGTAGTCACACATCACACGCACACACTCTTTAGCAGAGAAGGCTAAAGATCTTGAAAGGCTACACCTTTCTGGATTCCATAGTGTTGACCCGTGGCTGATAAAGTGGTATCTAATACATGAATTCCCCCCCCCCATGCCCCAACCACCACTATACAACATTTCCCCTTCCCTCCCCCTCTCAACTCTGCCCAACGCATGCCCTCCATCTCGACTCTCAATGTAGACCCAATGTGAAATCGTTTGCCCATGCCTGATATATATACTAGTTTAGGTTACCAGCGATGCCCATGTTAGGCCTTTTGTAACAATAAAAATAAAAAGTAAACTACAACTTCCATCATCATCTGGCATTGTTCCAACCCTGCCTATATTCAAAGTTAGCCATGTCAAGTCTGTGTGCCAAGTTTGGTCCAGATCCATCATCGTGTGGGTTCATAGTGCTCTCTGTTTACAGGTGAGCTATAACTCCCAAAATGAGCTATAACCCCACCCCACCCTCCAGTTGTTTCTGTTGGTCATAGGGGTCCTGTGTGCAAAATCTGTAATAACTAGCATGAAATATTAGTTAGATGTTCGAGAATTGAATTGCAACTTTGGAGACCAGGGTTCAAAACCCGACTTAGCCATGGAAACCTACTGGGTGACCTTGGGCTAGTCACAATCTCTCAGCCTTAAAGTAAGACAAAAGCAACCCCCCCAAAACCATTTTGCCAATAAATTTATATGATTAAGCTCTTTGTAAGGTTGCCGTAAGTTGGAAATGACTTGCAGGTTCACAATAGCAACAATAGCCATTTAAACTCACTGAGGGGCCCTTTTTAACAGGAGAAAAACATTAACTAGCAGATGTGGAAATGCCAGCTCATAGTGAGAGATAGTTTATCACAACCCCAGAGTTTAACATATAAGATTGCAACACTCATAGTCTCTTCTGTGGGCTGCAGCAACTGACACTTTTACTTACCCAACTCTGAGGGATCATATCTGAAGCTCATAGCCTGGAGGCTGTTCATAAAGAGTGAACTGCAAAGACGTTATTTCATCACATTAAGAAACGGGAGGAGCAGCATGAAAAAAGATCCATGCTCTTGATGAGCCCACTGCTTATTCTGTAAATGAACAGAAACGTTTATTTTTCTCTTGTTCTCTTGAACAAAGTGGCTAGAAGTCAATCTAATTCCCATAAAGAAAAGTTGTCATGTTGTTGTCTCTTCTAGTCCTGTCTAGACCACACTTCTCATACAATACATTTGATTCTTATTAATTACAATGTTCATTGCTTAAGTCTCCCCCTTTTTTAACCTACATTTGACTCAGCCCACACAAACTTGGTATCAGTTCCACTGCTTATTACTGTACTTTATTGTTCCTCAGAAATGCTGAATCAGAAAACTGAGGTTATTCCAACCCCCAGCTCCCTAAAGACATGGTTAAATTTACTGATAAATTTGCTCCTTTAAGCTTTTTCGTAAACCACTAGGCATGTGGCCCTCAATAGAGTCAAAATATCAATAATACAAACTGTGAATGCTCACAAGTGTCAAGAAATTATTTGATGTCTTCAGTGTTGTAGTAATGTTTCTGAAGCTAAGAATGATGGGGTTTGGATTGTGCCATGATGAGTGTCTGTTTAAAATTTCTTTTCATGAAGTCTAGAATTTCACAGGCAGAAAGGAATAAAATAAAGGAGAAAAATAACCTCTAAAGCCTTTCCTTTTATTGGATGCAACTGTAGGTAGAGTTGACATCTGCATAGGTCTGGATCCAGTCATTAACCAATCCAATTGTTTGGTTGATGACCTACCAGAACCCTTGGTATTACAAGAAAGGTGGAAATAGCTTCCACCCCAGAGGTGGGCAAGACCATTCTGCCCAACAACACCAAGTCATAGAAGGGACCTCATACATGACGAATTTTATTTAGAGATACTGGCAATAGTCCCATATCCAGGATCCTTGCCACTGCTCTCCCACAACTATGTCACAGAGTTGTGACAAATGGCATGGAAACAAACACAGTAGTCCAAATGTCCATACACCTCAGAATTACCTTGCAGGAACCTGACATAAAAATGGGTATATGGGAAAACACTCATGAAAATAATGCTGTGTCCATGCAAGTAACATCTATCAATATTCCATCAACTGACTGGAGTGAAAATCACATCTAGGTTACTCCAGCAAATGGGTTCAAATGAAGGTTGAAACTCATTGGCTAGTCACTGGTTCCCTCATCCCCTCAAGACCACCAAGCCACACAGGATTCTAGGAAGAAGGAACTGGAGATCCGCCATTACAAGGAGGACTGTTGATGCTCCTATTTCCACTCCAAGCCACAAACAAGGCTCATGGTAAGTCATGCAGCTCTATTACCACCATTTGCTGGCCTCTAATTAAATCTCTCTTCACATAGAGTTTTCTCTTTTTAAAAAGCCCTTCCATATTTCTCTTGTGCTTACATCTGAGTCTGCCAAGGGATTAGTGTGTGGTCTGTTTGAGCTTCCAAGTGGGTGGACAGGTCAGCAAACAGGGTCAGGCCTGAAGGAGAGAATGTTTGCCTGTGTAGATTTGTACTGCATAAGTTGACAGGCAACTTGAAGACACACACACACACACACAAAGAGGCATCTGGAGATCTGTGCAAGAGATGCAATGAGCTTATAGTATATTAAAGAGATAAATGGGCAGGCAGAGAGACAGATGTTAGAACACTTTCACCTGCTGTCAGTCCAGGAGCACAGCCACCACAAAGAAGAATTCTGCTTCCCCCCCCCACCCGTCCCCCATGAATGTTTCCATAGGTCCCTAAACTTGTACTATTCCAGTAATTTAAAACTTGAGTATTCAAAATGCAGTTTAGATATCTCAAGAGAAAGAGAAAGCAGAATTATAGAGAGAATATGTTCTAGATGCCAGTTATTTGGAGTGACTCACACTCTGGAATACTAGATCTTAGAAGACTAAAGAAAAAATAATTTTGGGTTGCTGTGAGTTTTCCAGGCTGAATTGCCATGTTCCAGAAGCATTCTTTCCTGACGTTTTGCACACATCTATGGCAGGCATTCTCAGAGGTTGTGAGGACCTCACAATACCATAGATGTGAGCAAAACGTCAGGGGAGAAGGCTTCTGGAGCATGGCCATACAGCCCGGAAAACTCACAGCATCCCAGTGATTCCAGCCATGAAAGCTTTCGACAACACATCAAAGATAATTTTTCTTTAGTCCTCAAACCTCATTCAAGGGCCACCACCTTTCTTTTGTGATCTCTGCACAGCTGCACCCTGGTGCTTGTCTGTCATGGGGCTAATAATGAGAGGCTGTCTGGGACAATTTGGCAAACATTTGGGATGGGTTCTATACCTGCAGAGAACAAGGAGAAACTTAGTCTGTGCAGAAAAATACTAGGCTATGAAGATGTGTTTCCAAACTATTTTCATGGCCTGGAGATGTGAGATGTCACCATGCTATAATTTTGATTAAAGCAGAGCAATGTATCAGTCAAATTTTTAAGAAGATCCCATATATATATAATATGCTGATTGTGGAGGAACAGTGCCTGAAGGCAGTCATTTCCTGCTTTTGGTTACAGGAAGCCAAGTAATCAAAGAGGTATATAAATTTAATTGTCACTGTCTTGAGGTTATTCCTAAGTAACAGTCACAAACCTGAGAATAAGTGGACATCCTCAGGCTACCTATCCAGACTAAACACAAAAGGGTATCTTTCAAGCTGTAATTTTACACAAGGAAATGTCAAGCCAGCACTGCTCACAGAAAATTGTACATACCTATGGTTGTGCATATTTCTGGTGTCAAGGCAGAATTTCTTTTTCAAAAACAAAGGTTATACCTCAATATACCCATTCTTTTTTCACAGCAGTGACATAGAATTGAGTCACCTCTCATCAATATAACTTCTAGGCCTAGACTATCATGTCCATAGACCTCCATGACCTGTTTTCAAATAATTATTTGAGTCTTTGAAGAGGCCTAAAACCTGATCATTGAATGTCACAGGAAAGAAGATCTCTTGTGAAACATAGAGATGAGTAAGAGTATGACTCAAATTCTTACTTAAGAATTCTCCTCTTTGAAATGAATCAAAGCAGAGTATTAAAAAGTTACTTTTGGACTGAAATTTCCTGGATCCTCTAACAACCATGGCCTCTGGCAGATTCTGGCAGGTGTGTCTCAAAAAGTAAATTTCCTAAGCTCTGATGGAGGTAGAAAGAACATGAGATTAAAAACTGAATCACAGAGAAAGCAAAATCAATACACTCTTCCATCCAGGCAGAAAACCTTTAAGTATTGAATCAATAGAACCATAGAGTTGGAAAGGACCCTAGGGCCATTTAATCTAACTTCCTGCCAATGCAGGAATCTACCATTAAAGTTCTCTTGAGAGGTGGCCATCCAACATCTGTGTAACATCTTTATTTATTTATTTATTTATTTATTTGCAACATTTCTACCCCGCCTTTCTCACCTAAAGGGACTCAAGGCGGCTTACAAAACCGTCAAAATTCAATGCCCAGAACAAAATTCAATAGAAATCAAACAGCATATTTAAATCAATAACAATACTTAATAAAAAATTGTACAAAGTTTTAAAACATATAAATACTTAAGTCAATTCGTCCAGAACCTTGCACGTAAACCTTAATTCAGACCATGTCGAACCATAGTGCTTACTCATTAGATGCTTGTGCACATAACCATGTCTTTAAGCTTTTCCTAAAGCCTAAAAGAGTTGGGGCCTGTCGAATATTACTAGAGAGGGTGTTCCACAGCCGAGGGGCCACCAGTGAGAAGGCCCTGTCCCTCGTTCCCACCAGCCGCACTTGCGAGGCAGGTGGGACCGAGAGCAGGGCCTCCCCAGATGATCCTAAGGTTCTTGATGGCTCAAAGGAGGAGATATGTTCTGACAGGTAAGTTGGACCAGAACCGTTTAGGGCTTTATAGGTCAAAACCAGCACTTTGAATTGGGCTCGGTAGCATATTGGCAGCCAGTGGAGCTGGTGTAACAGAGGAATAGTACGCTCCCTGTATGCCGCCCCAGATATCAATCTGGCTGCCGTCCGTTGTACTAGTTGAAGCTTCTGGGCTGTCTGCAGTAATCCAAATGGGATGTAACCACCGTGGCCAAGTCAGGCTTCCCAAGGTACAGGCGCTGCTGGCTCACAAGTCTTAATTGTGCGAATGCTCCCCTGGCCACCACTGAGACCTAGGGTTTCAGGCTCAGCGATGAGTCCAGGAGAACACCCAGACTGCGAACCTGTGTCTTCAAGGGGAGTGCAACCCCATCCAACACAGGCTGTAACCCTATTCCCTGTTCGGCCTTATGACTGACCAGGAGGCCCTCTGTCTTGTCTGGATGCAATTTCAATTTGTTTGCGCTCATCCAGTCCGACACAGCGGCCAAGCTCCGCTTCAGGACCTGAACAGCCTCCTTAGTGACAGGTGGGAAGGAGCGACAGAGCTGGACATAATCTGGTTATAGATGACACCGTACCCCAAAACTCCGGATGATCTCTCCCAGCAGCTTCATGTATATGTTGAACAACATGAGGGACAGTACCAAACCCTGCAGGACCCCACAAGTCAATGGTTGTGGAGCTGAGCAGGTGTCCCCCAGTGACACCTTCTGGGTACGACCTTCCAGAAAGGACTGGAACCACTGTAAAACAGTACCTCCAAGCCCCATTCCAGCGAGGCGTCCCAGAAGGATTCTATGGTTGATGATATTGAAGGCTGCTGAGAGGTCCAGCAGAACCAGCAGGGACACACTCCCCCTTTCCAGTTCTCAGTGTAGATCATCTACTAAGGTGACCAAGGCTGTCTCGGTACCATGTCCCGGCCTAAAGCCAGACTGCGCCGGATCTAGACAATCAGTGTCTACCAAGAATGCCTGGAGTTGTGTGGCCACCACACGTTCCCCAAAAAGGGGAGATTGGAAATAGGCCGATAGTTGTCCAATTGAGTGGGGTCCAGTGATGGCTTCTTCAACAGCGGTTTGATCACAGCCAATTTGAGGCTTGCTGGAACAATGCCTTCCTGAAGGGAGGCATTCACCACCACCTTCACCCACTCGGCCAAACCCCCTCTGGCTTCTCTCACCAGCCAGGATGGGCAGGGGTCTAGGATGCATGTGGTAGCCCTCACCTCTCCAAGCATCTTGTCCACGTCCTCAGGATGCAGCAACTGAAAAGAAACCATCAAAATAGGACAAGCAGGTGCTCGTGTTACATCCTCAGAAGCTGCCGTTAATATAGTGTCAAAACCAGAGTGGATCAAAGCGACTTTGTCCACAAAGAGCCGATGAGACAGGTGCTTTCCAAGACATTATATTCCAGTGGCTCTTAAAGTGTGCTCCACAGAGCCCTTAGGGCTCGGCGAAGCATATTGAGGGACTTCGTGCTTCCCTGCCCCCTTCCCCCCTCCCCCCTCCAAGCTTTCCCTCCTCTTTCCTGCTCCGCCCCATTCCCTTGCTGCCAAAAGCCTTTTATCCTCACCTTCCTTGCCGCCCAGATCCTTTTCCCCTTACCTTGCTTGCTTCCAAAATCCTATTTCCCTACCACCATCCAGGAGGTGCTTTGATTATGCTTTACTTCTACTCTTGCCTAGATACTGGAATTGACTTCAGTCTTCTGGTTGTGGCATATCTTCTCATTTTTCTGTAAAGTTATTTATCAGTTTCTAGATGTTTTTACCCATTGATAAATTTAGACTAAGTGTTTGTGTTTGTATGGATTACTTAAGGGCTATCTTTGATTATTTTTGTTTGTTATTAAGTTTAAAGTTAAAGTGTATATTACTTGATGTGATCTGTTTTGTGGTAATAACTAATAATAATGACTCTGATAATACACACTACTTTTCTCCCTCCTCAGCTTCCTGCCTGGGGGGAATCCTTTGGGGTATTAGCTGGACCTGATTGTTTCCTGCCTGGAATTCCCCTGTTTTCAGAATGCTATTTTTTATTTACTGTCCTGATTTTAGAGATTATATTGTTCTATTTTATTATACCACAGCAATTTTATATATATTATATTTATAATCTTATATTATCTGCTTAGAACTGGATTATATGAGGACCCTTCTACACAACTGTATAAAATCCACATTGACCTGGATTATATGGCAGTGTAGACTCAAGATAATCCAGTTCAAAGCAGATACTGTGGATTATCTGCCTTTGCATTCTAGGTTATACAGCTTGAAGGGCCTTGAATCTACACTGCCATATAATCCAGTTCAAATCAGACAATTTGTATTTTATACAAGACAGTGTGGAAGAGGCCTAAGTGAACCCTCAGCCATTGTGGCTGAGGGGGCTGCTAGGACACGAAGTGAGTGAGGTCTAAAGGGGACGGGGCCTACCCTTCTATATAATATAATATAAAAACATTTCTTGGGGCTCCATAATAACCTTTTGCTTCAAAAAGGGCTCAGTGGTTGAAAAAGTTTGAGAACTATTCCAATGTCTAACAAGGGGGTTGACCCCACAGGGATGTTTACCCTTCCCTATGCTATCCAAAACCTGTGTGTGTGTGTGTGTGTGTGTGTGGCTAGAATTACATTTAAAATGCACCTGTTCTAACTTACAAACAAATTCAACTTAAGAACAAACCTACAGAATCTATATTGTTCATAACTTGGGGACTGCACAATGTGACCTTCCCAGCGAATAATTGACAGGTACGGGTTATGAGAAATTTGGTGAGTTTGTTCCTTGAGAAGAATTTACTAACATTTGCAAATTTCTTCCTAAACAGGATGGAAAAATCCAGCCTAAAACAATCCAGAAGAAGGAGATAGCAAAATGGAGAGTTCTGTCCATTCTTTGGAAATGACTCCCAAGAAGCGACAGCTGAACAACTGTTTTAGTGCTTATTATGTTCCTAGTTTTACTGTGGTTGTAACTATTTCATTGTTGTTATTGTCTGCTACAAGTTTTATTATGTACTCTTTTTAATCATTGTTTCAGTTTTTATGGTTTCAATTTTACCATCTATAGAACTCCAGTTATTGGGCAGTCTGTTAGTGTGCCAAAATAAATAAACAAGGACATTGCAATTCAAGGAGCCTAGGGAGTCAATAACTATTATAAGCATAGCTAGTTACTTCTCCATGTTTGAGTAAATGCAGGTCATGAGATAACCCTTGGTCCTCCTGACAAAATGGAAACAAGATTCAAAGTTTTATTCTCCATATACTGTGGAATGTCCATAGGTCTACAGGAGGAAGCAGATGAATTTTCTTAGCCCATTCATGTTCCATAAACTCCATTGGGAACCACCATTTGTCTTCCTCAAACTACTTCCACTGAAGAAAGGAGAAATAGAGTAGCCAGATGAATAATACTCTTCAGACTATCTGGATTAAAAGTAATGCTGTATTCAGATTTGTGAGACACAATTGTAGCAATAACAAGTGCAATAACCTTGTTATTGCTACAATTGTGTCTCAAAATTCTGAATACGGCATTACTTTTAATACAAATCTGTACAAAATCTCAAAACTGGATGATGGCTGTTAACATGGCATCAAACGAATGTAAATGTGTAATGTAGATGCACTATCATTTGGAAAGAGTACTCTTTGTCCAGTTTACATTACAAACCCATACATTAGCTCAGATTAGGGAAAGACTCTTTGACCAGAACATAAAGTATCTTTTCCCCAAATGAAACTTAATGGAAATTAGGGGACATTTTCCAAGGAACAATAGAATGGTGATAGTGATGCAGTAGCTACACTGCACTTTCACACACACACCCAGACACACACACACACACACAATCTGTGGGAGGTGGCTGTACAAAGGATGGGACAACAAACATCAAAAAGGAGAGATAAGCAGAAAGAAGAGTCTCGTAGTATATTACTTTGGTAAAGTGGAAAAGAATATGCATGAGAGAGATGAGATGATTCAAAGAAAAAGAGAAAAATTGTTTTTGACCATCAGGTCATAATCAATAGAATTAAAATAAACATTCCATTTCAATAAAAACATAATTGACCTAGAACTTTATTTTTAAAGGCTTTTTAGGGTAATGAAGATATCATAGTGGCACTTTCTAACAACTTTCTATTCCACTACAATAGTATTATCATAAATAACAGTTACCTTCTAGGTAAAACACCTTTGATGTCACATCCTTCTTTAATAGCAATGATTTGCCATTCCATGGTGTCACGATTGTACACCCACATACCTTCATAACCCCTTCTTCTGGCACTACTGTGATTTCTTAATTATTTAATTTTTAATTTTAATGCAATTGCACAATTTTAACATTAACATCCCCCACAAAGACAAAGGTAAAGGTAAAGGTTTCCCCTTGAGCGCTGTTACCTTCCTGCAGGATCGGTAGCTATTGGTCTACTCACATTTGCATGCTTTTGAACTGCTTGGTTGGCACTAGCTGGGGCTAACAGTGGAAGCTCACCCTGCTCCTGGATTCGAACTGCCAACCTTTTGGTCAGCAAGTTCAGCAGTTATGCCATCAGGGGTCCTATATCAAAGACAAAGATATGTATAAAATAAAAAGACAACAGCCAACCTGGAAACAGTGAGTGGGAGAGAGGGGGAGTCCTCCCCCTTCCCAACATCATGGTGGCGCAGGAAGGAGAGGTTATGAAGGTATACCGATGTATGATTGTGAGACCATGGAATGGAAAATCATTGCTATTGAAGAGAGATGTGATATCAAGTAGGCATGTTGGCAGAGAAGCAGAATGGATCTATCACACCAAGGCAGGCGATGGGACCGTTGTGCTAGGGATGGGAGAATCATGTTGGGCAGCAAACTGGTAACATGATGCACACAGCACTGTAATGCCCATTTGCCTGCCTTGTGTGATAGGCCTAAATATCCTAGTTTTGAAAAATAGCTCAGTAGGACACCATTAGCACAAATCTGAAGAGGCACGTATCCTTCCTCCTAGGGCAACATGTGTGTTGAGGTCATGTTCAAAGCCATTAAGGTAAAGGTTTTCCCCTGACATTAAGTCTAGTCGTGTCCGACTCTGGGGGTTGGCGCTCATCTCCATTTCTAAGCCAAAGAGCCGAAGTCGTCCATAGACACCTACAAGGTCATGGGGCCGGCATGACTACATGGAGCACCGTTACCTTCCCACCAGAGCAGTACCAGTACCTATTGATCTACTCACAATTGCATGTTTTCAAACTGCTAGTTTGGCAAAGCCATTACTCACAAGTTATTTAACCAAGTGTTTTCACCCTTTAAGTCCTGTCACCAATTCTACCCATTCCCACTCCTACTTTCCACCTTGTTCTGCACATTAGAGTACCCAGAACACTTTCTCTTCAGACTTCATTTTTGATTATCTACTTTCCAGAAAGCAAAAGTGGGGGATGAGGTAATATTACTGCAGGCTATGTTCAAGTTGGTGAGGGATAAGAAGAACGTGCTCTGCTTATAGAGAGATCTCTTAAAGCTGAGAAAATGATTTGAACATGAGGAAATGTTCATATGCCTAAGAAAGAGCAAGGCCTCTTCCTGCTGTAAGTTATGAGAGAATTCCTGTGCTACTGTTTACACGGCACACAGTGGCCATAACTCAATTTTATCCACTCCCAATAACTCACACATCCTTTTCCTGACTGGTTAGCAGATACAGGATTCACTGAGAGTAGAAGCTGTCCCTCTGAGAAAAATACTAGGAGAAACATCAGTCAATGTATTTATTTATTTATTTACAGCATTTATATTCCGCCCTTCTCACCCCGAAGGGGACTCAGATAACATTGCACACATAAAGGCTAACATGCAATGCCATAACATAGAACAGAGACAGAGACAAGACGCAGGCACGGGCTGGTCTCGAACTCATGGTCAGAGTGATTTGTTGCAGCTGGCTGCTAACCAGCCTGTGCCACAGCCTGGCACAGAAAGAGCAATCCTCGGCTTCTTATCTTCCCTTCAATGAATAGGGAGAACTATTTAAAAGAGACTTTTCCCTTCCAGACGACTGTATAATTCTGAAAAAGATTGCTACCTAAAAGTGATATGCAGAAAAGCTGTTGATGGGATATATATGGTTTTTCTAAGCAATCTTTGCAGGATAGAATGCCATATGCTTCATACCATTGCAATCTACAGATATAGTTAGAGAGTGCCTAATTAATGCAGTTTGACACCCCTTCAGCTGCCATGGCTCAATGCCACAGAACCATGAGAGGTGCAGTTTTACAAGGTCCTTAGTCTTCTCTGCCAACACCCAGGATTCCCTAGCATTGAGCCATGACCATTGAAGTAGTGACAAACTGCTTTAATTCTATAGTCATAGTGACAGGAACAGTTTGCTGAAACATAGAAAATAATATAAGTTCCTAGTGATTTCAAGTTCAGTTACACATTCAGAGCCATGATCTAAAAACATTTTGAAGTGTTCTACAGCTAGGACAGAGGACTAAGGCCCCTTCCACACAGCTGAATAAAAATCCTCATTTTCTTCTTTGAACTGGAAAATATGTCAGTGTGGACTCAGATAACCCAGTTCAAAGCATTTATTGTGGGATTTTCTGCCTTGATATTCTGGGTTATAAGGCTGTGTGGAAGGGCCCTGAAATGCAAGGATGATGTGCATAGCATAGTTTGGAATAGTGCTTTCTTCTTATTTGTGAGTTTACGTTTATACCACAGCCTTCTGCTACTCAGTTGCTGCCACTACATGCTTTAACTATGCTACTAAAATTGGTTACATTGCTTTTTGGGGAGAGCAACCATTGGCTCTTAAGCCAGTGTTCACCTTCATTAAGTCATTAAATATATTGCTAAATTCAATCTTGTATCAGACTCCATTCATAAACCTTAAAGAGTTAAAAAGATCCACTTCAGCCCCACTCACTCACTCACTCATTGCCTTTAACCGTTACTTTGAAGGCAGGTCGTCTTCTAATAAAATGGCCAAACCTGTTGAATTTGGATTCTACAGATGCATAAATATCTTGTGCATAAATATTTCATAACGTTCACTAAAAATGACAGGAAGCAATTTAATTAAAGCACTTTGGGAACTAAAACTAATTTATTTGGTGACCCCTAAATTTGATCCATCCAGCTTGCTTTGATCAGCATCCTTGCCAATTGCCACATCCAGAAGTTGTATCTGGGTTTCTTTTAATGTGAAGGTCTCAAACAGTGTACTTGTGCACATCTGAACTTTCCTCGATATTTTAAGATAAGCTACAAAGTTGTTTTTTAACTGCACTAACAAAAGCATAGGTGCTGAGGACTGCTTTATACATGTCAATTTCCTTTATGGCGTTTCATCTCTGTGTAGCAAATTGTAATGCCTGAAGCTTCCCTTCAAGGCTGAAATTCCATGCCAGATTCCAGACCCTACTGGATCACATCATGCATACGGATATATGGAGTATACCCAACCCTGAGAGTAACACAACAGGTGAACGGGCTTCACCACTTCAAAGAGTTCATCATCTCCTCTTCCGCCTCTTTGCCTTTGTTTCTGACTGTTCCACCATCTGTTAGCAGTTATTGATTTTATTACTTTCAGGAACCTCTCAGCATTTTTCCTTTTCATCATCTCCTTTCTATGGAATGACATCCCACCCTTGTGCATGCCAAGAGTTAATCTGATTCTGTTGGAAGGCATTAAGCGACCCACTTTTCTACTGCAATTGCTATTAAATGCATTATTTAATTAATTTATAATGGTGATTAAGATGGTTTTGCAACAAAACTCTTTTCTGAGAACATTCTTATGATCGTTTTATTCATATCAGCTAATATGAAGTAATAATTACTTTTGAATACTCTCTGACATACATATTAATAAATGTTAAAGAAATCTTTAAAAACTATGCCCCTTTTAATAGATGAGCCAGCTGGTTGACCTGTCCAACATAGGCCTTTGTGCATGGATGATTTGCTATATCAAAGTATATATTCTAGTCTAGTTTTGAAGGACAGGAGGAGAAAAAACAAAAAGAAATGCATTTTATCTATTTATTTCTGTGACATTTTTACTCCTCCCCACCCAACATTGGATACCAGACTGGTATGCAAAACATAATTTTGAAAACAAAATATTAAAACAATACCTTTCTTTAAAAGAAGAATTTTAAGTCTAAAATCAGAGACTTTTTGGTTCCTCACCCAGGAACCTTTAAAACTGTGCTAGAAGATGAAACTCCCAGGTGGGATGACATTCAACATGTTACTAGGAAAGAGCAGAGTAGTGCTGTGGCTAATGAGGCAGCTGGACTCAAGCCAAAAGGACACTGTTGTTGATATGTTCAGAGGTGAAAGGACAATCTGAAGCTGCATAAGACATATTATAGGAACACAGAATGAGAGAAGCATGAATTAGAGCAAGCTAGAAACAGTAAAATAAGAAATGGAATGCACAGTAGAAACATTACAATACTCGAGGTGAGAAAGCGAAAGTGGACAGGAATTGGCCATTTTGAGTCAGTGTGTTACAGAGGATATAAAAATCAATAGTGTGAAGAAATGTAGCAAAAGCAGTCAAAAGATATAATGCAAAATCTGACCAAATCATTGTTGTGGTAATCTCTGAGCGGTTAGACTCAATTTAACCCTCTCTGGGGGAGATTCCACCAAAATCAGCAGAGTAGCAAAAGCAAAGCTTTCAAATGCAACAGTTACTTACACTGGCGAGCAAGAGAAGCCTTTTTAGGATTGCAATGGACTGCAGAGTCTCAATAAAAGTTCAAAAAGTATTTATTCAGGTAAAAAGAACATTGTAGATAGAAAGCCTTGGGAGCTGTCTAGATTACTATAGACTGGATTCTAAGGAAAAATAAGTAAGGAAAAATAACAAACATCTACATAGTTACATCTTGCCAGGAGAGATGGCAGGATGCTGCTTGTTAGTTTGAAGAACAAAGGGAGAAGAGAGAACCAAAATGGTCCCAACCGCATGGTCCAGTTTATTGGGGCCATAAAAGACACTCTGACCAATTGGGAGTTAGTGTCCCTAAAGATTCACATTTCTACCAACTTCAAAGTAAGGGATGTGACGTAAACAGGATAGAGTGAAACACAGTAAAGCCTGTCTAGGCATGCTTTGGAAACAGGGAAAGGATTCCCTCAATCTAACTCTATCATCTATCTAACTACATTTGGACTTGAGTAGTCCAGGATGATTTCCCAACAATCATATCAGGGAAAACCCATCAACATAACCATAGTAAAGGTTTTTGCTCCAACTACAAAGGCAGAAGAATGAGAAACTGAAAGATTCTATGCTGTAGTCTAGGAGGAAATGGATCATACACCAAAAAAGTGCATCTTAATAATCACCAGGTGATTGGGATGAAAAAGCAAGAAACAGAGGAGAAACATCCATTATAGGAAATATTGACTTAGGATCAAGAAATGAAGCAAGAGAGTAGCTAACTGAATTTTGTAAGGCCAGCAGTTTATTCATCACAAACATAGTCTTCACTTGAAGACCAATATAAAAATCAAATATACTACATAGCTGGAAGCAGATTAACAAATTATGGCACAGACTATGAACTGCTAATATCAAACATTAGAGTAAATCTAAAGAAGGATGCAAAACTAAACATTGTTGCAAAATACAACTCAAAGAAGATCCTTATGGAATGTAACGCACTATTTGCACTATTAAGCTTATTGGGAGCCAGAAAGGGGGACATTTTCAGAGAGGAATGCAAAAAAAAAGAAAACCTATCTGCAACAGAAAAGAAACTCTTTAAGCGATTAAGAAGAGACTGAGAAGAAAAAGTAAAAGATAACAGAAACAGAACTCTTGGTGCAGAAACAAGAAGTACTATAAAAACCAAGAAAAAAGAATATGACAACAAAGATTCCTGCCCGGAGGAAGCAGGAAGGGGAAGCCAGGCTCCTGGTTCTGCTGCTGCTGCCTTTGCCGCCCTCCCTCCCTCCCTCCCTCCCTCCCTCCCTCCCTCATTCACTCACTCACTCACTCACCGGGCCGGGTCCCGGTTGCGGCAGCAGTGGCATGGTGCATCTAGTGGACCTGCTGTGCTCGATTTTTGCATCGCAGTGCCTCGCCACCAGGAACAGCAGGGAAGGTTTCTGTGTGCTTGGGGGGGGGGGGGTAGGGGTGTTGGATAATACAGAGTGTCAGATGAGTGAAGGATGGATAACCAAGACTCTACTGTACTTTTTTGACTATCCCTTACTTAGAAATCTGAAATCCAAAATAATCTAAAATCCAAAATTATCAACCTGCATATGCAAAAACAAGAAACTACAGGTTGTTTAAACTCTAATTGAGGAATAATCAGTATTCTTTGATACTGCTTTGTTCTCACTAATGGGGTTTAGAGAGATTATAATTCTCTGAGTTTGTGACCTCATTAGACAGCCGTTGGCATGGCCCCGCTTCATAGAGGGGCATAGAGAATCCAGCGTCCTGCATCACCCAGCTCCAGCCAAGAGCAATCAGATGAGGGGAAGTGTGAGCGCATGTGGTGCATGTGGCTTCTCCCAAGTATTCCAATAGCAACATGGATGCCCTCCTTCACCCACGGAGCTGCACCGGCATCATGTGATAGGAGCTGGCAGGCTTGGTGAGTGACCAGGCCTAAATTTGAGCATCTATCTCATTTAGCCCCACATGTAGAGATCATTGGACATCATAAGTGATATCTGCTTTGACCACTTAGGTCAGTGTGAAACTAGAAAAGGAGAAACCGATTTTACTGTGTGGTTGATTACATGGAACATCTTGGAACAAGTTTAAGGCCTGGATTTTGCTCATATTCTCTGCAGAGACTGGTGTTGAACTGGTTCCAGGATCTACCGTATTCATAGCTGCCACAGAGAGTGCATTATTTTTCAACTCCCCACACCATAATGCGCATGTGCTTCCAGACCACTCCATCCCTTAATTGCTTTTACTGGGCAATGTGATTTACACTAAAGTATGCTGATACACATTAAGGGTTTTATTTCAGAGTATTCCCTGACTTTCTTTTTATTGAAGGTTCTCAAAGTGCACAGCAGAATGCTCACGCAGCATATGTTGTATGAATGCCACACTCTCAAGCTGCCTTTAAACACATTAAATGGTCAGTGTATATGAGCCACAGAGAACTGTGGAAGTTGGAATTGTATTGCTCTGCCACACAGAAAAAAAAGAAATTGTGAAAAAAGGCAACCATGAGAGAAAGAGATCTTGAAAAACGACACATGAAGTGGGCACATTTGTATAGCAGGAAGCATTGGTTTCCTTTTATATCTGAATGGGTTACCTCAAACACAATATGAACCAGCATGGCCTCCAGGCTCGTAGGCAGTGTGTTTTCTAGGTTGTTGGAGTATAGCTTACTGCTATTATGAATGTCCTGCAGATAGAATGTGTGTCCATAAGAAATGATGTTATCAATGGAGAAATACTGGAGGTACACATCTGTATTCATAACACTTTGGCCATCAATGTCACAGAACCTGGATTTCATTTATGCTCTACAACTTGCACACACATGAGTGTTTAAAGAAAGAATTTTAGTCACCAAATTAATGTGCTTGGGACACATTGTGTCATCAATCCTCATACCCAGAGTGTGTGTTTTCATTTTGGCATGTAAAAAAGTTTACAGTCTGACAAATGTGTACGTACACAAATCCTTCCGTGTAACTGGAGTGAAGTCAATAGATTAGGAGTGAAGAATATTATCCATGTCTCATCTATACAGTTAGCAGTTCTACATGATAGCAATGTTTTAAAGGGCTTCTGGCACTCATTCACTTCTCCTAACACTCATTTATGAAGGAAGGGGAAACCTTCAACTAAATGTTCTGGTTGAATAGGTAAGCAGCAATTTGCAACTGATGTTGTGTTAAGGGACATTACAACCTTCCTCTCCTTTTCTCTGCTTCTTATGCTTCTGTAAACAAAAATAAATTCTTACAGACAACATGTTGCCATGGTTGCAAAGCAAACCACAGAAATGTGAATTGGAAAGAAATCAACGTAATAATGCCTCCCAATATTGTTACAGAGCCCAGATGTCTCCCAGGCATTTAAGGATTGTTCCACATGTATTATGTGTTTGATGTGTGGGATCCAAACATTTTCCATGGATGCATAGAACAGGAACTTTAGCACTTTTTGTATTGTACTTACAAGGCTGACATTGATTTTGTACAGGAGGAGGAGGCAGAGCTGGCAAACTCTCCTAAATATAGTCTCCAGTGTCTGTCTCAGTCCAACACAACCTGTTCCTACACTTCTTGGGACTCATGAACTTTGGGAGCAATAAGCAACAACATCTTACAATAAAACTGTAACAAGAGACCTCTTGAACAATGTAGAATCAAGCACAGGGGAAGAGATCAGTGAATTGGACTTATATCCTAATATAGCCTAAGCGGAGGAGTATAGGAAGAGGAAGACGTGACTAACCTCTTTGTGCTGATGCCTAACCCGATCTTTTTTCATAAAGGGTGGGAAAAAACCCATTCCCACTGAAATGTAAGATATAATTGCATGAGACTTGTGACCCATATTGGAGGCTCCTTAGCCACAAATGAAAAGGTTTACCATCACATGAAGTCACTGCAAAGCAATCTTCAGTTTGTGTTGAAGCAGTCTTTTTTAAAATAAAAGAAACCCAATTTTGGGGCTGCTTAATGTGCATTCAATAAGTTTTCAGAAATGTTTTCAGTCATGCAGTAATTTGAAGCTGCTTGTGCAGCAACTTTGGAGCAAGTGGCATCTATTCTGGACGTGTTATAGGTTTCCTTCTATCTCAGAGGTTCTCAACCTGTGGGTCCCCAGATGTTTTGACCTTCAACTTCCAGAAATTTTAACAGCTGGCAAACTGGCTGGGATTTCTGGAAGTTGTAGACAAAAACACCTGGGGACCCACAAGTTGAGAACCACTGTTCTATCTGCTGGAGTTCCCTGTTCTCAATCTGCTGCCATCTCCACTTTAAATAGGGAGACAAAGAAGATGCCTGGCTGCAAAACCATAATTTTCCCCTTTCTCCCCAATCACTTTTTAAAATTATTTTATTTTTAACTATTTTTATTTTTAAGTAATTGTGCGGCTCTGTAACTACTAGTATGATTTTCCCATGTTACACCAAAGCATGGATATGGGTTTCCCAGGTTAATTAAACACTTTCTTTCCCTGCAAAACTGTTCTGTACAACTTCCCACTTATGCATGGCTTGTCTTTTCTAAACAAGGTTTCAAAGTCAAAACTACACCTCCCTCTTGCAGACTGTACAAAAATGGAAAATACTTTTAATTGCAAAATACTTGTTTCTTTTTAATTAATATTTAAAGTGTTTATAGGGACAGTGCTTCAGAACACTGTTCAGAGGTGCACAGCCGCAAACCTCTCACAAAACAAAAAGACGGTTTCATAAGCTTGTGAACACTCAGAGTTGCACAATTCTTACAGAAAAAAGTGGGGACATGGGCAAAGATGGAGAGAGCATGGTTTGGGAGGAGTTACATCCTTGCAGCTGTGGTAAGCTAAACACACTTTAAACTTTCCCAAAGGACTTTCAATAAGGTTAGGTGCAACAACAAGAGGTGGTAGATAGGCAGCCATACTCTTGTCTCAAACAAAATGGATTTGTGACTGTTGAACACTTCTGTGATAATGTCCAATGTTGGAGGAAGGGGACAGTGCTGAAAGAATCAAGAGTCCTTAAGTCAGTGGTTCTCAACTTGTGGGTCCCCAGATGTTTTGTGCTTCAACTCCCAGAAATCCTAACAGCTGGTAAACTGGCT
Source organism: Anolis carolinensis (assembly GCF_035594765.1). Classification (NCBI taxonomy): domain Eukaryota; kingdom Metazoa; phylum Chordata; class Lepidosauria; order Squamata; family Anolidae; genus Anolis; species Anolis carolinensis. The sequence continues at coordinate 118,142,340 of NC_085841.1, read as the reverse complement.
AGGATTTCTGGGAATTGTAGGCCAAAACACCTGGGGACCCACAGGATGAGAACCACACTTTAAGTGAAGTTAACAGAAGTACATTTAGAAAGAAGAAATTTGCATTGCTAGATTTGGCAGATACATAAACCATGAAGTGACCAATGACAAGCATTTGAACTGAAGTTTTGGTCAACCTTTTTGTTTCACAGTTGAATCCAGTGCCATAAAATGCATAGTACTTGTTGTCAACTCTTACTAAGAGGAAACAAGCCACATTTCTGTATCAGTTTTACATCTGTAGCTTAACGGACTTCTGTAGCTGCAATGTGTGGCATCCAAAGGTCATAGTGATATTATCATTATTATCTCCCAAACAAATGCAAATTACCATTTCAGGACTTCATTTTCCACTCTCACAAGCCAGAAAGATAAGGATTCTAAAAACATTTTCCTCCAACAAGCAAAGTATTCTCAGCTGCTCAAATTTCCAAGGAAACCTATTGCTAGAAGATTAATTGTTCTTTTTTACATTGCCTTCCACAATGTTCAGCTTCAATATTATCCTCATAGAGTCTATTTTATATGCGTTTTTAACTATTATTTATTTCTTATTTTATTGTGCTGTGTTTTTATGATTGTATATGGCATTGAATATTTGCTTTTGTATTTGGAAGCCGCCCTGAGTCCCTTCAGGGAGAGAGGGCAGGTTAGAAATAAATAAATAAATAAATAAATAATATTTGTTCAAGCAGTTATTTCTTCAAGCAGAAAGAAATAAATACAATCAGAACATGGCTTGGAAAATGTAGTCCCCAGATGTCTATGAGGTTTTTTAAAAAACTTTTTCTGAGTTTTGATTCATAACTGATGAATTTGATGGATTTGATGTTTTTGTCATTGTCTCACTCATTCAGTCGTTTTCAACTCTTCATGACCTCATGGACCAGTCCATGCCAGAGCTCCCTGTCGGCCGTTGCCACCCCCAGTTCCTTCAAGGTCGAGCCAGTCACTTCAAGGATACCGTCCATCCATCTCGCCCTTGGTCAGCCTCTCTTTCTTTTTCCTTCCATTTTCCCCGGCATCATGATCTTCTCCAAGCTTTCCTGTCTCCTCATGATGTGGCCAAAATACTTCAACTTTGCCTCTAATATCCTTCCCTCCAGTGAGCAGTCGGGCATTATTTCCTGGAGGATGGACTGGTTGGATCTTCTTGCGGTCCAAGGCACTCTCAGGATTTTCCTCCAGCACCAAAGTTCAAAAGCATCTATCTTCCTTCGCTCAGCCTTCCTTATGGTCCAGCTCTCGCAGCCATAGGTTACTATGGGGAATACCATTGCTTTGACTATGCGGACCTTCATTGCCAGTGTGATGTCTCTGCTCTTCACTATTTTGTCCAGGTTGGCCATTGCTCTCCTCCCAAGAAGTAGACGTCTTCTGATTTCCTGGCTGCAGTCTGCATCTACAGTGATCTTCGCACCTAGAAATATAAAGTCGGTCACTGCCTCCATGTTTTCTCCCTCTATTTGCCAGTTGTCAATTGGTCTGGTTGCCATGATCTTGGTTTTCTTGATGTTTAACTGCAGCTTTTGCACTTTCTTCTTTCACCTTGGTGACAAGGTGAAAGGCTCCTCAGGCTCCTCAGCTCTTCCTCACTTTCAGCCATCAGAGTGGTATCATCTGCATACCTAAGGTTGTTAATGTCTCTTCCCAAAATTTTAACTCCAGCCTTGGATTTGTCAAGCCCCGCACATCACATGATGTATTCTGTGAACAAGTTAAATAGGTAGGGCAATAGTATACAGCCCTGCCGTACTTCTTTCCCAATCTTGAACCAGTCTGTTGTTCCGTGGTCTGTTCTTACTGTGGCTACTTGGTCTTTATACAGATTTCTCAGGAGACAGACAAGGTGACTTGGTATCCTCATATCATCAAGCACATGCCACAGTTTGTTATGGTCCACACAGTCAAAGGCTTTAGAATAGTAAATAAAGCAGAAGTAGATGTTTTTCTGAAACTCCCTGGCTTCCTCCATTATCCAGCGGATATTGGCAATTTGGTCTCTTGTTCCTCTGCCTTTTCTAAACCCAGCTGGGACATCTGGCAGCTCTTGCTCTATGTATTGCTGGAGTCTGCCTTGCAGGATCTTGAGCATTACCTTACTGGCATGGGAAATAAGTGCCACTGTACGGAAGTTTGAACATTCTTTAGCATTTCCCTTTTTTGGTATGGGGATGTAAATTGATTTTTTCCAATCTGATGGCCATTCTTGTGTTTTCCATATTTGCTGGCATATTGCATGCATCACTTTGACAGCATCATCTTTCAAGATTTTAAATAGTTCAGCTGGGATCCCATCATCTCCTGCTGCCTTGTTGTTAGCAATGCTTCTTAAGGCCCATTCAACCTCACTCCTCAGGATGTCTGATTCTAATTCACTCACCACACCATCAAAGCTATCTTCTATATTTTTATCCCTCCTATACAGATCTTCTGTATATTCAGGCACCTTTTCTTGATTTCTTCAGCTTCTGTTAGATCCTTGCCATCTTTGTTTTTGATCATACCCATTTTTGCCTGAAATTTGCCTCCGATGTTTCTGATTTTCTGGAAGAGGTCTCTTGTCCTTCCTATTCTATTGTCTTCTTCCACTTCCATGCATTGCTTGTTTAAATATAGTTCCTTGTCTCTCCTGGCTAACCTCTGGAATTGTGCATTTAGTTGGGCATATCTCCCCCTATCGCTGTTTCCTTTCGCCTTCCTTCTTTTTTGGGCTACTTCCAGCAGCTGACAAGGAGTCACCCTTCTGTTCCAATTACACCTGGTGGATCTAATTCTTTCCTAATTGCCACTCCCTTTTCCTTGTATGTCATGTCTTAATATGATTGTAAAACAGGTACATATGCCAGGCCCAATCCAGCTGAAAGAGAATGCTGTCAGGTGGAGCAGGTTCAATGAGAGTTACTTCTCAAGATCATATGGAAGCTAAGTATTAATACCGGGAACTCTCATCCCGGTCCAAGAGTCTTTAGTCTCAGCTCAAGAATGGAAAATGGAGTGATGGCAAAAAGCAAAGAGATTGGCTTAAAACAAACTTTAAAACATGTTGCATAAACAACTGGGACATCCTGGCCCTTAAGTGCTCTAATTAGAGGTCAGCTCTTACCAGTGGTGCTATGGACTGAAGAGGCAAGGATAGAGGGCAAAAGGGAGAAATGTGCCAAGAGGAAGGCATGTCAAGCAAACACCATTTTCAATTTGGAAATCAATGTCCTCATTGTGAAAGACTATGTGAATCCAGAATAGGTTTCCACAGTCACTTAGGGACCCAATACCACAACTCTACCCTTGGAAAACAATCAGACTCGGCCATGAGGGATTGCCTATGATGACACTGATGGAATTCACAGGATATTACTATGAGGACAATTGAGGGGGGAAAGCCAGAAAGAAGACAGACATCTCATCCATTTCAGACTCGCATATACTTGCTGGCTAATAAATCATCTTTGCTGACATCAACAAATTAAGCCAGAGTGACTAGAAAACAGTGGTGGGATGGCAAATGGTAAAGCATGGAGACTTATTATGGGAGACTGTGTACCCACATACAAAAACAGCACCAAGAAATAGAGACAGCTGAGCCTCTTTTTGTATACAGCAAGACCTCTGTAACTATAGAACCCTTATCCACGATTTCATTTATGTCTGCTTGGGGGGAAATAATTTCTCTAGGAATTTGCTAGTGATTCTATGGTATGCTTTTCCTGGAAGCTACCATAGCGTTTAGAAACTTTCTAGGAAACTCTAGGTCCTTTAATAATATTCTGGGACTAGAAGTCAGGTAATTGAATGGTGTTCCATTGCTTTCACAATTTCAGGTAACTATGGCTTGGCTGGAAATGTAGATACTGTACTAGGTATGTGCGATCCAGGAAAAAAATGGTTCTAAACTCTCTTTGAAAGTAGGGGGTGCTGGTGCTTCATTTCTAAAGTAATTTCTAAATTTTGAAGGCAAAAAGTTCAAAACTTCCCAAAACTTCCAAATCTTCATATGTACCTCGTTAATGGAGAATGCACATGTCAGAGTAATTACGCAGCGCAGCAGCAGTTGGATGGAGTCAGTGGAACGCAGAATAAAGAGACACCCAGAGACATTGGTAAAACTATATACAAAGTTTTACTGTACAAGACAAACAGACTTGCAGACAATAGACACAGGACTTGACTTTCACTCTAGGCAGACAGCACTCGACACAACTCAGAACTGAACTGAACTGATGCAATCAGCAATGCATACACACTTGTGTCTGGACACTCCCCAGTTCCAGCCACACATCAAGGACATCACAGCCTCTCAGTAATTAACTCTTTCTAGACTATAGTACACTCTGGATGATGCAGTCAGTATGCAATACAAGCAAGACACAAATTTCATTTAAACACTATCAATACACAAATCCCACATTAACAGCACATGCACATAAAGGAAAACATTACTGTCAATGGGGAAACTTGAGGGGCTTTTCTCTCCCTCATTTTTTGAGCTATCCTAATGAAACATGCAACAGGAGTAAAAGACATTAACCACTGTTAGCTCACCAAATCTAAGAATGTTTGACTCATCCTCAGATTTTTGGCAAATTTTCAAAGTTTTTATTTAAAAAAACATTTTTAATAGTAACAAAAATCTGTTTTGAAATCTGGTTTGAAATTGTTATTTTCTTGCTTCATTGGGTTGTCTGGAGCTGAGAGTGTGTGACTTGCCCAAGATCACCCAGTGGGTTTCCATGGCTGAGTGGGGAGTCAAGCCACAATTGTAGTCCAACTCTCAAACCACTACACTACACCATGCTTTCTCAAAACGGCCTCACTGCTGGCCAGGAGGGAAACCGCTCCGGGCTTGGTTTCTATGGGGCTCTTAAGCCCCGCTGCTAGCCAGGAGGGAAAACGCTCTGGGTTTGGTTTCTATGGGGCTCTTAAGTCCCGATGCTAGCCAGGAGATTGGTTGAATTCAAACACTTTCTCATATATCTGAAAGTATTCCAAGGCCATTTAATAAATGGGCTCCAACTCTTCGAATTAGAAGGTTAAATCCAAACCGCCGAACCACCTCAGAACCCCATTCGGAAACCAAAATAGATACGATTTCATTCCGATTAACGAGGATGCCGATTAATTCACACATGCCTAGTAGATACAAAGGTCTTACTGGATATAACTCTTTCCCTTAGCTCATTTGAGAAAAATACAGATCTGTTCTAGTATTTATTTTTCTTACATTCCCCCATTCTGTTTATTTTAATTTTATTTCCATTTCATAGATTTTACTTCTGAATACATGATTGCAAACAATAAAATCTGCTGTACATTTAAGCTCTAATTTTAGACTCACAAAATACACCAAGGCATATAAACCTTTCTGTTTGCAAGATATGGAGTTGTGTCAGTAGGAAGTGAAGGAGGTAAAGAGAAAGAAACCAGGGAAGAGTAAGAGGAGTGCAGACAAAAATGGTGTAAGTGTGGAGCAGAAATAAATTGGATGGGGGAAGAGCATGACACAGTAACTTGCCTTCCCCACCCCCATACTACTTCATGCATCCATTTTGCAGGACCTTTGTGTATATTGCTTAAAGTCAAGGTATTGTTACAGTTAAAGCCAGACTTACCTAACATAGTGAGTGTAGCTTGTATACAAAACTAACCACTGGGTTTCCTAATTAACTGACTCTTGGTTTAATAGTCTTCCATTGTTTTGAACTCAAAGGAAGTGGCCCACCCAATGCCACCACACCATGTTGCAAAAACTAAAACAGTAAGAGCAAAAAGGAAAAGAAAAGAAAGAAAAATGGGGAGGGAAGGAGGATGCCTGTGCAGTTAAGCAGAAAAGAAGACCTACAAGTTTTACAGAAACCAATTCTGGGTGCAAACATAATGCCAATTTTCACACTTGTTGAGATATGCAGTGTTGTTGGTCCTGTGTGCCTTCAAGTCATTTCCAACTTATGGAAATCAAGGTGAACTGATCATGATGTTTTCTTAGCAGAATTTATTCAGAGAGGATTCTCTTGCTCTGAGGCAAAAGGAATGTGGCATGCCCGATGTCATACAGTAGGTTTCTATGGCCCAGTAGGGATTCAAATGCTTGTTTCCCAGTATCCTGGTCCAACAAGCAAGCCATTTCACAACTTTGGCTCTCAGTAAAATTGGCTGGTATTCTGCACTGAAATTATAGATTTTTAATCAAGAGTTACAAGTCATAAATGTCTGTATTCAACTATGCTGCAGGAGCATCTCTACAGCCGGTGTGATAATTCATGGCACTGCCCCACAGCTCCAGTAATTTGAAGCCGCTTGTAGAAGGAGGAATCTGATTTTGGTTGCCTCCACCCTGCTCTTGAGGAAGACTAGGTGGGAAAGTCCCCAACAGGTCCAGATCTACAACTGCTGTTGACACTGCCTCACTTTCCAGACCCAGCTAGTAATTCTGCCAGTGCCAGAAGGGGTTGTCACATGACAGCAGGAGCTCATTCCCACCAGCAGTTGAAGCTATGACAATGCAGAGATGCTCTGGATGGTGGAAGGGGGTGACTGGGGGAATTGTAATACAGCTCATGAGTGATCATCCAGCCATGCCCCCCCCCCCCCGATGATATCATCCGGTGCACACTGTACCACTCACATCACACATCATGCTTCATATTTGTGATCGCTGGGTGCACTTTGGCAAGCCACGCTGTCTCAGCTTCAGAAGGAGTGAAAGGCACCACACTCTGAATAATTCCTTCCAAGAAAACATCATTATATATTTGCCTTTGATGTTGTTATGTGCCTTTGAGTCACTTTCAACTCATTGCAACCATAAGGAGAAAAAAACATTTGTGTTTTCTTGGCAAGATTTATTCAGAGGGAAGCTACCTTTGCCTTTCTTGAAGCTGAAAAAGTGTGATTTACTTTAGGCTTTCCATATCTGAGCACAAATTCGAACTCTAGTCTCCAGAGTTCTGATCCAGCATTCAAACAAGTACCATGGTGACTCATGCAGGATATTACAGCTTACATATAATGCATATGGATGTAAATAACATCCATGTCTCCATGCTCTTATTGCATGATTGCATACCACCCTACTAACTGAGTTGATGCAAAAAACAGTAATTATAAGAAAATTCAACTGGGACATAAAGTTTGCCATTATGCAAGAAGATAGACATGTTACAGTGGTTCTCAACCTGGGGTCCCCAGACGTTTTTGGCCTAAAACTCCCAGAAATCCCAGCCAGTTTACCAGCTGTTAGGATTTCTGATAGCTGAAGGCCAAAAACACCTGGGGACCCCAGGTTGAAAACCACTGTGCTAGAAACTGCTGAAAATGTAGACATAAAACTATGCTATGGAAAGGTATCATTTCCTACCTTTGCCATTCAGAATAAAAGGTTCTACTGGTAGCAAGAACATTTGCTCACTTGATTTCTCTGAACCAAAATATAATTCCACTCTAAAATTTAGTTTTCAAAATTGTGTAATGCACATACACATGTATATATTCCAGTATCCAAATGAATGATATTTCAGAAAAAAAACATTGCAAAAGGTACATGAAGTAAGAAAAGTTCATAGAATATATATTTTAGAAGAAATACATGCAACAAAATTCCCAACTTGTCTTGGAAATTAGCTGAACTGAGCATTAACAATGGACAGAGTCACCTTTTTCAGCTTCTCAATTGATCACATCTAGTACCTCTATGTTAAAGCTATTGCTCACAGGTCTGCAAAAGTAATCGCAAGAAACTGAATGCAATTTATTCAACAGTAACACGTTTACAGTATAATCTTGTTATCATGCAGGTGCCTCCATGTAGTTCTGTTTTTTGGTTGTTTTTGCTGTGGGTTCACGTAACCAGTTTGCATGGTTAAGCTAGAATGAAGGAGCTCTTTATCTCTTAAAGTGATCACATGAATGCCTTCCTTTAAACAGAGGATATAAGGTGACAATGAGGAATATCAGTATTCCTTTTCTGAAAGGCACAGATTATTATTCAACATCTCTATTATAACTGTTCATGACAACAGAATTATAAAATGCATTACCAATTATATGCAATTACAGTATGCACTGTCACTGTCATAGAATTTCATGAGTTCCACCACGGGAGTCAAAGGAATTACATATATTTTTGAAGGTGTGGATTCAACCTCAGTCTCTTCTTCTTCAGGCTAAACATGCTTAGCTACTTATACTGTTCCAGAACTTTGACCATCTTGATCATCCCTTCTTTGAACACATTCCAGCTTGTCAATATGGAACTCAGAACTGAATATAGTGGAATCAATATAATTTTTATTAGAATTCTTAGAGATGCTTTGCCAACTGTTCAAAAAGATAAAAGATCTGTCTATTATGAGTTTCTGCATAAATTATGAGTTTCCTCTAAACTGGAGATTGGGTGGTAAAAATGTAGCCCTAAAGATGCCTTTGCAGCTTTCCAGAACTGGGACCCAAGCCAGCTTCAATATGTAATTCTGACTTTGTTATTGTTGTTAATAGCTGTTAAGTCACCCATGAATGAGAGATTTCCAAAGGCATCCTGTCATCAATAACCCTACTCAGGTTTTGCAATTTTGAGGTGATAGCTTCCACCATCATAAATTTATTTATTTATTTATTTATTTCCAACATTTATATCCCGCCCTTCTCACCCGAAGGGACTCAGGGCGGCGTACAAAATTGGCAACAATTCGATGCCTATACATAATTAAAACAGCTATAAAAATCCAATCACTTTTTTGTTAAGTGTAAAACAGTGGTTCTCAACCTGTGGGTCTCCAGGTTTTTTGGCCTATAACTCTCAGAAATCCCAGCCAGTTCACCAACTGCTGTAGAGGTTAGAATTCTACAGAGGTTAAGGATACCTTATCTGGAATTCCAAAATTCCAAATATTCCAAAATCATCAACATGGGTGCTTGAGATAGTAGTACCTTGACTTTGTACACAGACTGTGTGTCATACAAATATTGTATATTTGTAAATATTGTATAAAGTTGTCATCTGGCTATCAAATGATATCCAAGGGATCCTGGAAAGTGAATCTACCAGAGATGTTTTATGACAAAAAAGAATAGGTATTTTTATCATGAAAAAGACAATAGAAACAGGATAGGAAGTTTTAGGGCTTTTCCTTTTCAACATCACATAATTTTTTTTGTATTGGATAACAATGGAAAAAGACAAAGATGTAAGATATTAAAAATGCCCCTGTTCTGCATCCACTCTTGTACCCTTCCTCATTCCTTATAAATTTTGCAATTACAATTATATTGGGGGGGGGGGGGATTATAGGCCTTTGTTGCTTCTCCAATAGAGCAATACAGGGTCAACCAAGGATCCTGGCAGCCAAAACAGAAATCACAATGCAACCCTGTAAACAGATTAGAAGGCATGAAAGAGGGACTACTGGATGGTCAGACTGAAACACCAATATCTTTAGGGGGGTTCAAATTTGACTTAAAATGAGAAATTGTGAAAAAAATCTACCAAATTATCTACCATGTTTGGGGCCCACTTGGGCCAATTTAGCCCCAAGATAAGTTGTTTTGAAAAGACAGTGAAAATCTTTTAAACTCCACTTAGGAACTTGGTATCTCAAAGCAGCATATTCATTTAATGCCTAAAACATGTCTTCTTTAAAAGGAGGAAAATGTTTTGAAATTGGAAGTTTGGGCTCCAATCACTGCAACCATCTCTGACTTTCAACTGGTGATATAACTTACCCTACCTGGCACAGTAGGTAACATTTTACACAATGGGCACAGAGTTTATCTTTAGAGAACAGTTGTCTCTAATCTCTGAAGATAAGGAAAAAAAGATAAAAGAAAAAAAGAAATACAGGCAGGCATAGAACAATCAGTTCATGTCTCTATGCAGTAGATATAAGAAGTCTCCTTTGTTCTGAACTGTTCAAGAAATTCAGGGAGTAGTTTGAACTGCTGTATCAAAGATAAGGCAATTGTCCATGCTGAAAAACAGACAAATGTCATATATAAACTTTCCTATAGCACACACACAAGGACATGGACGTATAAAATGCCAATATAGGCAATCTATAGTACATTCAGGTGTGCTGTGTGAAACTCATGCCTTCCCTGCCTTCACACCCACCGTTCAATCTATTTAGAGAAGGGAAGGTTTGAATATTTTGATCCTTTTCAGAGACACTACACAATGGCTCAATCTACATTACCAGAAAATACAGTGTAGGAACCGTATTAGCCTGGGGCATCCAAAGAACACACACAGGCTGATGCATTTTAACACAGGGTTAGATATTTAATCTATATTGACCCCAAGTTAAAAAAGAACCCGGGAAAGTTGCAAATTTTCCAGGAAGATTTGTACCTTCCCCTTTTGGGGGATTGTGGAAGCTGCCATTTCAAATGTCCATGCTGGATCAAAAATCACGACCCCAGAGCCATCCCGTATTTCCCAGGCTCAGGCAGCCCAGGGAGGTGAGATGTCAATGCCTCCCAAGCCTTCCTACACCCTATTTCCCTTGTCAAAATGCAGAGGAAGCCTTCTTGCCATTGCTAAAGATTCTCCTCTTCCTGGATTTCCCTCCCTGATGATGTAATAGAAGTTTGGAGATGAGAGGGGGTTTCAATCAATGCTGAGAAGATACACAAATAGTGAAGTAACTTTAACACATGTTAAAGTTGCACATGTGTCTTGTGGTCTAAGCAGGACAGAATGAAGTTCCTCTCCTACTTGAACACCACTCCATGTACATATATCATGGGCGGGGTGGGGGGGGGGTGAATATTGCAGTCATGGCATCCCAGTTGTGAAATAGTTTGTACCCTGTTGGTACCAATATTGGTCTCACTTTAGTTTCTTGTTATTTGCCGTCAAGTTGACTTTTGGGTTATGGTAACCCTATGAATGAGAAACCTCCATGTGCTCCTGTCATCAAATGCCCTATTCAGATCTTGCAAATTTGAGTTATGATTCAGTCAGTCCACCTGTCATGTGATTTCCTTCATTTCTACTGCTTTCTACTTTGCTGACTGTTTTCATCTTTTTCCAGTTAGTCACATCATTTGCCAGCAGAGAAAGGTCTTCAAACTTTAACCATTTCTTGTAACATGTTTTGATGAATCCTGTAAGGGATTTACATATCTGTAAGCACCATAGTTATTTTAATTACTCAGTGTGTTCTAGTCTTATTTCCCTCACACTACTGGTCCCAACACTGCTGCCCAAGCAGCAGCTATTATGATCAATGGGAGCCTGTTTCCTGTTGCTCAGAAAGCAGCTGATTGCCATGACCACCATTTCCTATTAGCATTTTAACTTTAATCCAGATCTCTTTACATCTGATTTTAATCAAACATGTTCTTAATGCTTTATATGAACCATGTTGACTCTCAATTGTGGAGAAAAGAAGAGGTTGGAAAGAGGGAGGAAGGGAGGAAGGTCGATCCCTTAAGGCAAACTTGGAGTTTGCAAGGAGGTGGACCTTTAGTATCTGATATGGTTCCTTGAGTGCCCAAATCTCATTATTAAATAAGTACCCAGCGATGCCTGAAAAAAGGCATTTTTTATTTTACAAAATGCATAAGGTTGTGGGTGAACTACAACTCCAATCATGCCAGATTAATCTCATCAAACTCCTTACTTAAAATGGGTCATGTTAGGCATGTGTGGTATTTTTGCTTGAGATGCATCATTGGTGGGATTTAGTGGCTGCAGAATGAACAATTCAGTCCCCTCAAACCCCTCCAGTAGGTCAGTGGGTCATGGGGGTTCTGTGTGCCAAGTTTGGTCCTGGTCTATTGTCAGTGGGGGTCAAAGTGTCTCCAGATGTAGGTGAACTACAACTCAGAGAAATCAAGGTCAGTCCCTCCCAAACCTATCCAGTATTCAGTATGTTCAGTAGCTGATCAATTCCATTCTGTTTGCAGTGTGCCGTAATAAAGAGCAGAAAAGAGTTATAGGAAAAACTATGTGTGTGTGCGTGTGTGTGCGTGTGGGGGGGGGGATAATGCAAATTTCACACCAATGGAGTGAATAAGATACACCAAAACATCTGGGGTGGAGCTAACACATAAAATCTAGGATGAAATTGTCCCATATGAAAGCATTCACTTGGGTGGTGGTTACTATTGTGTTTGTGGAGAACATTGACGGGTTGGCAGCTGTTGTTTACGGCACTCTCTATAACTTGCAATGTCATTGGAGGAAGGGCTTTTGATGGCTCCTGATCATGGCTGTTTGTGGATGTAAGAGCCTCTCTATGTAAGTGGGACTAGCCACACACCTAGATATTATATTTTCACTTTTAGTGTGTGTGTGTGTGTGTGTGTGTATACACACACACACACACACATGCACATGCACACATATATACATAGCTAGCCATGGGTGGTTGAATCCTTGGGTACCGCATTCATGAAAACAGAAAGAAGTAGATTGTTATTTAATTGCATTTTAGAAAATGTATACATTACAAATTATTTCAACTACTTTGTGTTAACATACAGTGTAAACTGCTTTGTGCTGCATATGGGGAAAATCATGACATAAATTAAACAAATAAAGTAAGAAGATCTCCCAAGCCCGCACTTAATTGCTAAAGTTTTCTTTCATCATAATGTTTGGAAAGAGTACTGGCACAAAAAGTAGAAGTGGGGAAGTATTTTTTTTTCAGTTTGCATTTTAATGAGCCATTTCCAGACTTCACTTTCCAAATAAAAGGGAAATACAAGTATAATACAGCTGCCTTTTTCATGTTTGAACTTCTCAGAATTTTTGCAACATACTCTTCTGTTCAAAAGAGAGAAGAAAAATGCATGTATCAGCACAATATGGTTAAAAATCATGTACTGGTGAGACACATACTAAATAGCATCATACAAAGGGAAATTGCTTTCAAATGTGTATCTTGGGGAAAATTTTATACAAAATTGCAGATAGTAGTAGAAATTTACATGAAAATGCCTACAGATTTAGAGAGAATATTTTTAAGAAGGATGCAATAGAAAAACAAAAAAGAGAACATTAAAGAGACTAAAAGTTTCATTTTGGATGTTACACATGACAAGAGTGTGCTTCCTAAAAATGGATATGGAAATAACACCCAAAGTTCAGGCGAAATAAAAATGTGAACTTCTCTGCAATCTGGGAGACAGACAAAGAAAGCTCTAAGGAACAAAAAACCATTTACAAAGTTGAGTCGCAGCTCTAAAGTCAAGAGTTGGGAAGGGAGGTGAAACTCGTATACTGTTGCTATCCGTTTATGAGAAAGACCAATGCCAGATGGAAAACAAATGAAAGGGAGAAGAATAAGAACTGAGAGATGTTGAAGGAGAAGCAGAATCATTTTTTTCTATTTTTCTTTCAACTAGTAGAAATGAACAAAGCTCAATGGAAAGTACTGAGATGTGATGCATGTTCCCAAATTTGGGCAACAGAGAGCTCCTCTAGTACCAAACTACATATCCCAGGATTCCAAGGTGTGGAGCCATGGCAATCAGTGGATGCATAGTTCTATAACCATGTAATGTGAAAATCAGAATGTGACAGTAACTTGTAAGAACTAAACTGATAATTAGTTCCAGTTGCCAATTGAGATCAAAACTGAAATGAGTATTTTGATTTCCTACAAGGTATAAGCCAACTATGATGGGATCAAGAAGTCAATTGTCCTCACTAGAAGTCCTGTTGATCTAGCTTAGCTATTCCATACCATTTTGAAGACCTGTACATTCCTCCAGTTGCCCTTGGGACAGTAAACCATAAGTATTTATTTCTGTTAATGAGGAGTGTTTTATATTCAAGAAGGATTTTCATGATGGATCTGGATAGGTTTACACAGCTGGGAATTTAAGTTGGAGGTTTTATAAGGGGACCAGGAGGTGAAAACATTATTCTTCACACTTGAATTCTCCTCCCCACCTTTGAGCTTAAGTGGTTTCACATATTTCATTTAAATGCTATATGTACATAATCACCTCTCTTTTGAAAGAAGCCAGTTTCAAATGGAATTCATTAGGGAAAACACAACGTCTTAAAGTGAGGAAGGGAATTGGAAAAATAGTTAGAAATCCACATTAACTTTAATCAGCTTTGCTAGTGGCCATTATAACTCTCTGAGAAAAATCTCTGGAGCCAAGAGACTTACTTGAGTGAGGCATCTTCCTATAAATTATTGACCAAGAGAATTTCTCTGGTTTTCAGTTTGTAGGAAAGGCTTCTCCACAGAGCATCCTGTCAACCAAATAAAGTTGCAATTACAGTAGAGTCTCACTTATCCAACATAAACAGGCCGGCAGAATGTTGGATAAGCAAATATGTTGGATAATAAGGAGAGATTAAGGAAAAGCCTATTAAACATTTAATTAGGTTATGATTTTACAAATTAAGCACCAAAACATCATGTTATACAACAAATTTGACAGAAAAAGTAGTTCATTATGCAGTAATGCTACGTAGTAATTACTGTATTTACAAATTTAGCACCAAAATATCACAATGTAGTAAAAGCATTGACTACAAAAATGCGTTGGATAATCCAGAACGTTGGATAAGCGAGTGTTGGATAAGTGAGACTCTACTGTACTTGAATTAAAACTATGCTTAGATCAAAATAAAATCAAAAGTAACTGGCATCTTCATTTTGTGGCTAACAGCTGTAGCAATACAAGATATGCCCTGTACCCAAACAGTTAGTGCAGTATCTGATCATAGATGGTGGATAGACTATAGCCTTCTGAGACAGAAACTTTTCTTGAATATGTGTTGGGTATAGAAACAATCCTAAAGGCAAAGAGTTTTGCTATTGATACATTGCCGAGGAAGAGGTTTTTAATTGGTGGTGCTGCACTTTATATTGCTTTAATTTAAGTGTGGTTTAATCATCACAAGGAATGTATAAATTATATAAGGTACTGTTCAATTATCCGGGCGGACGCCAAAAGGGGGCCTAGGCAGAGGGGGATAGTCCATTTTATGGGGAGAGGAGTTGAAGGAGGAAAACTATTTCCCCATTCTGGCTCGTTATTCCCTCTCCCCACTTCCCATTTAATAAACTATGGCTGTTTCGACTGCGGTGACATGGGTGGGGGGAATAACAGGAAAAACAGGGGGAAATGGTTTAACTCCTTAAACTCCCTTCTCTGTTTAGCGCCTTCTTGTGGCCTTCGCCTGGATAATGAAACTATAATTATCTTATTTCCATTTTTTTCCTGATTTTATCTGTATTTCTTCATCTTCTTGTGAGCTAATTCAGGTCCCAATATTGGGAAAAAAGTAGCATGTAAATCCATCACTCAAACAACAGCCCTAGCAGCACTATATAAATATTTGACACCAGTGTGTAAAACTAACTGGCCACCTGATTTTCCACATGTATAACCCTAAGCAGTGCAGCCCTCTGGTGGAATGCTTAAAATTCAGCCATTGTTGTGCCTGAAGGAACAGAGGAGATGAGGTTGGAGGGGATGGTGAAGTTTGAAAGAGATGTAGACAAAGAAAGAAAATTAAGAATAGACAAGGAAGAAGGGTGGCAAAAGCAATATTATTATCCCAGAAATGCTGCTCCATTGTTCTACAGCTGGCTCTGAGCTCTGCAGTCAGAAAGAAAAGTTACCAGCACATATTTGGATGCCTCTAATGTAATGATCCCAACCTTACATTACAGTTCTTATTCATCCCAATGTTATTTTTTCCTTCTTCCCACGAATAAATGAATCCTAGTTATATACAGTTAGTCCTCCATATCCACAGATTTAGTATCCAAGGATTCGATCATCCATGGCTTCAAAATGTTTTTTTTTTAATCCAAAACAACAATAATTGATTTTGCCATTTTATCTAAGGGATATGATTTTACTACAGAACTGTATATAATGGATTTTGGTAATCATGGAACCAAATCTTAACAGATACCACAGACCCGATGTATTTTAATTCATATTTAATCAAGTTGTTTACTTCTTTCCCCCTACTCCACCCAGAAAGCAGTAAGCTTGGTGGGTTGGAAGCAGTAGCATATGTTTTTTCAGATCCAACTACAGCGGAATGTCAAGATCCATGGTCTTACCATCATTATACAGGAGTGCTGGTAGGATACGTACAATTATCCTTATGTCCTTAGAATTAAATCCTACTAAGCTCACTCCTGCTAACTCCCAGACAAAAGGGAATGCAGTTTTATAACTGGTCTTTTTGATATAGTGGGGTTTTTCCTTTGCTTCTCAAATAATAATAGTGAGGGCTTGTTACACACTAGCAATCACTCCTGAAATTCCACACAATATCCAGGAACTCTAGTTCTTAACACAGGGTAAACCAGGGTGAACCGATTTAGCCCTGTGCCAAGAAACATTGAGGAATGCTCCAGGGACTGAATCCTTCCTTCTTCCTGCTCATGTGGGCAGCTTTGTGATGTCTGTAAAGGTACATACAATGGCTAGTAAGCTTCTTGGAACTCGGTAGCTGTCCAGCAACAGCAGCAATGACAACAGGAAAGCTAAGATTGACAGTCCAGCTGGGCTAGACCATGTAGGCTCCATTCTGCTGCTAATGTGGGTTGTGGACAAAGCATCTGAACACCTCTGGGTAGTCCAGATTAGAACCAATATAATTGGCAGGTGCAGATAAGCCCTAAGTTCTTTTATGTTTTTTCAACATAAAAACACCACAATTTCATAGTGAAGAAAGTGTGTTTGAAACAAATCATAACTTCCACCTCTTTAAAGGTAAGAGGATAAGTCTGTATTGTGCTGTTGTGTATTTTCTTGGTCTTTAAACTTATAAAGATTGCTCTATGTACTATGACCCTTGGTTTGTTTGGGCTCCTCCACCTATAGCTGAAGAAAATGGTGCACAGTCATCGGAGCCTCCGGTTTCACATGTCTCAGGAATATAATTTCCTCAAGTAAAAGAAAAAAAGTTGCCCTTCGTATCAAAATCCACTCAGCCCTTTCTAATTTTAGCTCTCTCGCCAAGCCAAGTTGTATAATTAAAACACTGGCAGTTAAAAAAGTATATTATGGGTTCCGCTCTAGCAAGGACTATTGTTTAACCTGAAAATGTTGTGTCTGCTAGTTATCCAAAGTCTGGTGCTACATGGTGAAATCATTGTGATAATGGTGTAACTGCCAGAATAAAATGGCATCTGTAAAATATCTCTTCTCAGTCTAAGCAATCTAATCCTGGGTTTCTTCATCCCTTTTTAAATGCCTTGGCCTCTTTAGGCTCAAGCCCAAAGCAACAGATATTATCAATCATTTTAAATCACACCAGAAATGAGGTTTTTTTTTCTCCTGATCTTTTGAGGGAGATCGTAATTTTTAAGGGACAGTTTCACATTTCTCAGAGCACTATGATTCCACTTTAACTGCCATAATGATGATGATGATGAAGATGATGATTCTTTTTAACCTACCCTCCCTCCCTTAAGGGACTCAGGGTGGCTTCCAACCACAAAACATAAAACTGGTAAACATTCAATGCCATCAAAAACATTAATACATTTATACTTATAATTACAAGATAAAAGATATTGGCTAAAAGAATGAGTCAAACAGTCAAGCATCAAGGAACATACAGTCAGACAGTTAAAACTGTATAAGATGTGAAATATATAGCTCTTGAATAAATTGCAATAAAACAATCATTGTCAGTTTCATCCATAAATGAGTCAGTTATGTTAATTCTCCTCCTCTCTGTAACCAAGCAAGCAGAGAAGGCTTTTTAGCTCTTTCTTGAAGGAGAGGAGAATGGGGGCTGTTTTAATTTCTTTTGGGAAGCAGTTCCAGAGGGAAGGGGCAACCACGGGAAAGGCCCCTCTCTCGTCCCCACAAGCCGTGCTTGAGACGGAGGTGGGACCGAGAGGAACTGGGCTCCAATGATTACAGACTGCAAACAGGTTTATAAACAGGGATGCGGGATGTTAAATGGTCTGGACTCAAACCATTTAGAGCTTTAAAGGTAATGACCAGCAATTTCTATTTAGCCCAGAAGCAGATCGTCAGCCAGTGGAACTGCCATAACATGCGAATTGTTCGCTCCCTGTATAGCACTCCAGTTAGTAACCTGGCTACCGTTCTCAGGACCAGTTGAAGCTTCTGAACTATCTTCAAAGGCAGCCCCATGTAGAGAGTGTTGCAGTAATCCAAGCAGGATGTGACTAAAGTATGGACAACCATGGCCAAATCTGGCGTCTCAAGATACAGGTGCAGCTGGCACACAAGTTTTAATTGTGTAAAGGCGCTCCTGCCACCACCTGAGGTTCAAGTGTCTGCAATGAGTCCAAGAGTGAGTACCCCCAGACCACAAACCTTTGTTTTCAAGGGGAGTGTGACCCCGTCCAACACAGGCTGTAATCATGTACCTTAGTCCACCTTACGACTGAAAAGGAGTACCTCTGTCTTGTCTGGATTTGTCTAGCAACAACTCTTGGAACCCTCAGCCAAGGTAGTCATCTGCTGCCTGTGACCAAACTACAAATCCCAGGACTCCACCGGATGCAGTCATTACAATTAAAGTAGAATATACAGCAAACCCCTGTATCTATGAATGATACATTCCTACGTGGACCCTTGTTTCTTGAAACTGTGGCGATGACTGCACACCATTAAATTACCTGACTTCTGGTCCCAAGTATACCATAAAGTTGTGCTGGAGGATTTAGAGATTCCTAAAATTGTAATCTAATTGGCTGAGTATGCAATATAAATACATGTGCCATAGTTTGAGTGGCCAGATGTTATTGAATGACAACTCCCAACTCTTTTGATTATCTGCCATGCAGACTTAGGGAAAGGAGAACTGCAACACAACAGCACTTGTGGCTCTGAGATGGGGAAAGGTTGAAGGACATTTTAAGGTTAAACATATTGACAAGTCTTATATCTAAGTTCAAACCCCACTATCCTGGCTAAACAGAAAAAAACTGCAGCTTTCCAGCTGTAACTTTATCACATTTCCCATAAACTCTAGTTATGATGTCTAATAATGAGCAATAGAGGTGTTGTAGTTCAGCGTCTGGAGGACCACATAAAATAACAAGGAGGGCAAGGAGGACCAGATTTGGATCACAGGCCTTGAGTTTAACACATGTGACCTAAAGATAGAAGAAATGCAAGATGCTTGCTATATCTTTTTGTATTAGAAAAGAAATACGATACAAGATCTATGTAAATAAGAACCAGCAAGTAAATTTGTTTCTACACACACATACACACTTACTTCCCATCCAATTTCCTTTTGTGCTGTCTATTAGATTGTAAACCTCAGGATACACACTTTAATTCTTCTAAGCCACTGATATGCTTTATTGCTCAAGGAAGGGAAAATAATGGAGATGGGGTCAAATACATGATACACATAGCCATGTCTGATGTACACAAAGTCTGAACAGGTGGAATTGGTCCTTAGGTGAAGCAGAACATGCTTCAGGATCCCAGACAACATTATATGAGAGCTACAATGTTGGTATGAATGATTTATAATAAACAAGCTGCTTTGCCACCATAGAACTACCAACAATGACCACCACTCTATCAACCACCCCATGAACCTCATGAAGAGGAATCTGTTGTGCCCAGTTTGCTAGCAAACTGAAGGCTCCAGGTGACAGCTCAGTCTGGGGTGGGTTTACCAGATCTTGAGGTGGCTGAAAAATGACCATCATAATATCTGGAATTCCAGCTCCTGCAAGGTGTCTCATCTCATTGGAATACATAATCTCACAAGAAGACTACATCTTTCAGAGTTCTCATTAAAGTGGCTTCTTGGGACATGGGTGGATGTAGATTAACTGGAAGTCAATTATGATAGAGAGAACAGTTAATAGAACAACTAATTTTGTACACTATTATCCCTGTATCCATAAGGGATATGTTCCTGAACTTACCATGGATAGTAGTGAACTTATTGAAATGAACATTTTCCTCTGGAGAATCTAGAATTTTTTTTAGAGAGGACATATTTTGTTGGATGTGGAAGTCACAAGTATTGCCCCCATGGACATGGGAATTACTGTATATGGAGTAGTGGAGCTTCCCCCCACTTGCAGCCATTTGGAATGCAAGGGTGTTTTTTTTACAGATGAGAAAAGAGTATGACAGAGATAATGATATAATTAACCATGCACAACATACTTCTAGCTTCACTGCTGCCACCATCCCAAAAATAGTTGGTTTTAAATGGAAATATAATTTAAATAACTATTTTAAACTTTTTTTGTTTGGATTATTGCCTTTTTGTGAAGAATTTGAATCCTATCTCTACAGATGCTTTTTGTTTTGGATGGACACACTACTTCCCAAACAGTTACATAAAAATTCTACATTTTTCCAGTGTTTTCTAGCTACTGTGGTGACTGCTCCAACAGGAAAGATGAAAAAAGAGGCTCCCAAATGAACCAAAAAAGGGCCTTCTGCAGACAACACATTGCCATTCTGCAGTGTTTTAAACTCATTTGCCCCTCAACCGTAATAATGACTCAATTGGCTAAAATCACTGAAGAAGTAGTGCTGGCTCATTTTCATTGGGTAGAACAGAACCTGCATATTTTGCCTTGTGTTTCTGTGTTTTACGTTTCATGTTTGCCCTTAGGAAAAAGAAAAGGGGATGTGGAAAGCTGGGAAACAATGCCGGCTAATGGTGTAAATGGGCACCAGGTGGTATGGCTATAATTCAGGTAAAACCAACCAACCTGAAAATATGCCATTAGCAAATTTATCTGATTCCAGGTCAGATATCTTCTCCTGTTTGGCTGCTACTTCCAAACCAAGGTAATTTGCTGTAACACAGATGGAGTTGGGAGCTGCAATGAACATTATACACACACCAGAGGAAGATATCTCATCCCAATAAAAGTAGTGGTGGCTATTTCAGCCGTTGTTTCTGGAGTATGAATGACTATAATATGTGCAATTCATTATAGAGGATGAGGAAATCTTTAGCAAGGTGTGTATGTGCCTTCAAGTCACCTCTTGACTTGTGGCAACCTTGTGAATTTTACAGGACTTGTTTTGGCAATGAATACTCAGAGGTGGTTTTGCTATTTCTTTCCTTTGAAATATAGCCTATAGCATCTGGCATTGCTCGGTAGTCTCCCATCCAAGTACTAACCAGAACTGACCATACTTCATTTCCAACATCAAGATATTTAGGTCTTTGCAAAGTATAAAAGCCTCATTTTGAAAGTCCTGCCAATTTTAACCAAGTCATGTCCTTGTTCCAATTTTCTTGCCATAAAGTTGATTTTAACTTATTCCAATAAACTTCTACAAAAAGTGTGAGGGAGCAAATTCCTCTTTCCACTTTGTGTAACTGAAGTCCTGTTACTGAAATATACAGTGGTGGCTGAGGACAAGTGGAGGCCTTCTTTATATCTTGCTGGGTCCAAGCATCCTAAATCTTTGCTTCCTTCCTTTCCCATCACCACAAGTGAGACCACTGGCAGCTTGAGTGAGGAAATCAAGGCAACAAGACACTAAAAATGCCAGGAGTCTATTTTATTATATTTTAAATACACCATAAGCAACACAGAGGACTTCAGTTAGAAGATATGGCATGTATATTGTACAAAAAAACAATACAAATATTTCCTCCTCTTCCTTGTCTGATAGCTCTTTGTCGGGCATGTTTGATGTCACCTGTGATGTGCTCTACAAATTGAATTTGATAGATGGGGAGGAAAGTGGAAGAGGTGATTGCAGTAAACCGGCACAATGTTTAATCTGTATGATAATTGCAGATCAAACACCCGGAGATTAAATGTTTCACCACTGTGCCTTGCGTCAAAGCCATGTGTTCAGTATCTCCACTTCACTCAGCATTCTGCCTTGTGAGAGCTTCCCATTGTTGTCTAGGCTGGAAGGTCTTTACTTCCTGAACAACAGCCAAGAATATTGGCAGTGTGTAAACAGCCGGTAGGACATGAAATAACAGGATATCCTTGTAAACGATGGGACGGTGGGAGGAGGCAGGCTTCTCACTTCAGCAAATAGGTGAATCATCACATCACTAGCCTGGTCTTACTGTCTGGAATGTATGTAATTGCTGTTCATTTTGCTCCTCTCAGAAGCTGACTGGCTATTTTAAGAGAATGCTTCTCAAACATTTCACTCTGTCAGGGCTAATCAGGTCTCTTGCTGAAGCCGTCATTCTCACCATCTCTGTATTTACTTAGAATGTGCTAGATTTCAAGAAAGAGCATCACTTAACTTGGACTTGTAGAACAAATTCCCTATTCGGTTACGTATATCACTGCTTTGGACATTACTTTGCTGATGAATCTTTAGAATTGTTTTGTAAAAAATACAATTTTTTGGAAAGGTCTAAAAAATCTTTTAAATCCTTGTATTTTCCGAATGTTACCAGATTAAAAATAAATGTACACAAGGAAGTGTGGAAGAAATATTAAGACACAGACAAGCTAGGAGAGGCTGCAGCAATTTGCTTCTACCTGGGTCTATTGGGGAACACAAGGTTTGGCTCCCCTTTCCCTGCTGAGTCAGGCCCCTTCCACACAGCTGAATAAAAGCCCACATTTTCTGCTTTGAACTGGAATATACAGCAATGTGGACTCAGATAACGCAGTTTAAAGCAGGTATTGTGGAATTTTCTGCCTTGACATTCTGGGTTATATGGCTGTGTGGAAGGGTCCTTAATTGAATTTAGTTGGCAGCAATTGAAGTAAAGTGAGGAGAGCAAGATAAAGTGGGATAAGAGGATACTGGGACATTTTAAAACAGCTGGATAATTGGGACAGCAAAGGATTAACTGGAACTGTCTCTGCTAATTCGTGGCAGTTGCGGGGAATGAAATGCTCTGAGCAATTTCCTTTCTCCCTATGATAAAATGCACTTATTCCAATTCCCACGTCTATGTAACTGTTAAAGATTCACAGGTACCTTATCACCCTTCTTCCTATTTTGTCAACCTTGTTTAATCTATGTCAGTTTTTGAAGCCTATCATAATCTGTGTCATTCTCAATGTTTGGGATACTCCCTATAATTTTTTTAAGAACAGTAACCCATATAGGAAGGCATTCAAAGTCTGAAAATTCCTCCCTAGTTTGCCACCACTGGCTTCAGTTTATAGCACTCATCAAATGATTCATTCAGTAGACAAATTAGAGGGATTTCACTTCAGAGCAGCCAACATGATTAAGGGGGTGAAGGTGCTGACTTACAGCACAGAGAAAGATTAAAGAGATAAATATGGTCGGCAGAGCTGGCTAAGCAAAGAATCAGCAAGAGAGCAGAACAGGGTATGTGCTGATATTGTAAATATTTGCAGGATATAAATATGAAGGGCTGGAGAAACACATCATCCAAACGATAACAGCCAGTCATCAAGTGAGGCAGCTGAGTGGATAAATGGGAAAGAGCCAGTTTTGTTTAAACTGATGGTGCTAAATCTACTCTCTATCACACTATATAACCACTGGCAAAAATTAGGGATAATTTAACTATTCTTGGCATGACTCCCTTTCCATAATACTAATTAATCTATCCAGAAGCCAAAGAGTAGCACACAGAAGAAAAAGGGGGGAAAGTTTCTCACCATTTTTGAATAATTGAAGACAGCAGCAGAAGGTTGCCCTTTTTTCTACCTACAAAGTAGAACAAGCATCAGAATCTACTGGAAACCACCCTGCAACCATGCTTTAAATACAACAGCACACAATCAGTATCCTGACCCTGAGGCCATGAGTGTAAAAATGAGGAAAAACAACAACTGAATTCCATATGTGTCTGCAAATTCCATGGGTTTCAGTGAGACCGTATAAGACTGTAGCCTAACCAGCACTTCAAATTCTACTCTCAACTGAGTTCCACTGTGCTGCAGATGAATCTAGCTAAGATTTAAGTATTCATAGAGAATTGTTACACAGGGGCAAGTGATTGTTGTGTATTCCTTTTTAATAATGGTATCCTTTCCTTCATGTCTCATTGAGGCAGGGACCAAGGACTGCCAGGTCAGGAACATCTGAGGCCTTGAGATTTGAAAGTTAGGAATAGTCTCTGATTTTATTTTAGCACAATGTATTGAAAAACAACCACAATGCTCAGAAAATGTCATTCAAGTAATGAGTATCATGTTGAACATAAATGTGAAAACTTTACTCTGGAAGTTCTGCATTGATCGCATACTTTTTCCCAACTGGGTCTTTAACACATTGACAATTATTACTTTTAAACTTTTAGCCAAAGCAAAGAATAAATGTCAAGCTCTATTTTCAACCAAAACTATCTACTGTACGTGCGGGTCCATATGTGTGTGTTTAAGTATTCTGAATCCTATTGGTTAGTACATCAATAAAATAGACTTGTTGAATTGTGAGTCAGCACATAAGTAAATGTCATTAACTAAATGGTCAAATCTAGCCAGAACTAATAACAAAATTCAAATCAGAGTCTGAGTGTGTGTGTCTTTCCAGGCAATGGTGTCTCCCCGAGCTTCCTCCACCTTGCCCCAAAGAGCAGAGACAATATCCAGGAAGCTCCACATCTTCCCAGGTATAGGGCCTGTGGAGACTGTGTCTTGGGATTGCCATACGAGATCCCAGGTGGCAGTCCTTACAGCCATCCTACTTCCACGGGCCTAGGCAGCCTGGGAAAAAGGGTGGCAGTACCAGCCTAACCCCTCCCTGCCCTGTACCTTTCCTTTTCCCTTCATTTCCCTTCTCTTCCTTCCCCTTCCTGATACCTCAAATAGATACAGGGGAACTTTAGAGAGGGAAGAAGTACATTCCCCCTCCAAAACCCTCTGGCATAGTTTCTGTGCACCAAGAAAGGAAGGGGAACATTCAAGCCTCCATCTGGATCTTTTCCTGGTACATACAGAGCAAAAGGGAGGTCGGGGGGAGGCTGGCAGTGCCCCTGGCCACCCTTACCAATCATGGATTGGCACAAGTGGGTATGTGGCCACTCCTCATGTGACTAAGAAATGTGGGTGGAATTGCAGTTTTAAACTCCAATTCCGCTTCCATTTTGGCTGGTGTGGAATGGCCCACAGACCCGGCCCGTGATACCCAAACCCAGTCCAACTCCACACTGTGGAACAGGAAGAAGTATCCACTTTTTTAAAACTAGAGGTGCACATCCATACAATGTCATTTTGTAGGACGTTGCTTCCAGAGGATTGCAAGGAGATAAAACAAGCCCTCAAACCCAGCATAAATGTCCACCCATGCTTTTAAAAAAATGACTTAAAACCCCAATTTCCCTTCACAAAAATCTCATAGTCGTTCCATCTGTCTTATTAAAAAAATCCTCTTACAGTTTACTAGTTATGAGAGAAAACAAACCATGTTAAACCAATCATCCAGCATGACCCTTCAGTGCCATCTCCAACTGAGTCCAGATCCATAGCCTGTTGCAAGAACTATCTGCCAATTCTCATACAGGAAACAAACAACAGCAATTTCTCCAGACCCAATCAATCTTCCCCAGGGGAAAATATCTGCTGTGCTTCTCTTGCTGGAAATGGGCATGTTAGGAGCAATGGGATCAATTTATATCCAGCTTGCTTCTTACAGCCTAACAGGATTTCTGCTCTGAAGACCTCTTGTGTGAACTTAACTTCTTCTTCTCTGTATCTGAAAGGCTAAAAATATAGCAGATGATGAAAACAGTGTGGTGTCTCTGGACCTGTTATTTACAGCCTTTGGTGATCATCAGTGCCTGGCATGTACTCTCAACCACAAAGAGGTATTGAGCCATTAAACTTTGCTGATCTCCAATCTCAGGGTGTTCTTGTTGCCAAAGACACAGTATGGAATTGGAAAGTAAGGTACCATTATCTTTTAAATATTTTTCATAGAAATACACAGTTTAGTTTAGCCCTCCTGGATGGCCACTCTTACCTTTTGTGTCCTTTTTCACAGACAATATTCTGTAGTGTTCCTGAGACTGGGATAGTGGCTATTTACTTGCATTGTCACCCTCCTCTTCAGACTACTATTGTTTTCACATGACTGACATCTTAGTAGTGCAAGATCACACTTCCAGCTGGGTGGCATAACTCTGCCCTCCTTCTTGGCCATACCACCCTTTTTATTTTTAAAATACACTTCACAATTATGAAGTGTGAGGTTAAAAAAAATCAAATATTATATTTTCAGGGTTTTTTTATTGCATCAGAAGCAACTTGAGAACATACTGCAAGTCGCTTCTGGTGTGAGAGAATTAGCCATCTACAGAGACATTGCCCAGGGGACGCCCGGATGTTTTACTGGGAGGCTTATCTCATGTCCCCGCAAGTTAGAGCTGACAGACGGAAGCTCACCCCATCTCACGGATTCAAACTAGCAACCTTCAGGTCAGCAACCCAACCTTCAGGTCAGAGTTTACAAGGGTTTAACCTATTGGGCCACGGCAGTTCCCTATATTTTCAGTGAGAAGAGAGAACAGCATGCTGCCATAGAAGGCTCCAAACTTCATTGCATCAGGTCAGTTTGGGACTGTGGCATGATCAGCGGTTATTCCTCGGGAGGATAGTTCAGTAGAAATTTCCTAAGTCCTCCAGTGCAACTTTGTGGTAACTTCCAGCAGATATTGTTCATTTCAATATGGTTTACTAGTATCCACCGTTTCCTGTTTCCATTGCAAGCTTAGAAATGTAAGCCTGCAGATATAGGACATGCTGTATAATTTAAAAGAGGAAGAAAAAACCCACCGAGTATTACTACTTTGTCTGAACAATATCTTTATGAATCTAACAATGAGAAAAGAAAGATTCCAAACTTCTTATATTCTTTCCTGTTAGTCATATAGCTAGATAGCCCTCTGACCACTCGAAACAGCTCAGCTGGACGATTCCTTGCAGATGCAATGGTGACAACAATAAACAATTTCTATGCTGCTTCCATTGTTGAGCAGTAGGCTTTTCATCAGTTTTAAGCATATTTATACAGTTGTAGGAGTGAAACAGAATGTAATTTGGCCTTTTTGTTGATGTTTATTTGTTCAGTCGCTTCTGATTCTTTGTGACCTCATGGACCAGCCCACGCCAGAGCTCCCCGTCGGCCACCACCACCCCCAGCTCCTTCAAGGTCAAGTCAGTCACTTCAAGGATACCATCCATCCATCTTGCCCTTGGTCGACCCCTCTTCCTTTTTCCTTCCTTTTTCCCCAGCATCATTCTCTTCTCCAAGCTTTCATGTCTTCTCATTATGTAGCTAAAGTAGTTCATCTTTACCTCTAATATTTTTCCCTCCAGTGAGCAGCCGGGCATTATTTCCTGAAGTATGGATTGGTTGGATCTTCTTGTGGTCCAAGGCACTCTCAGAATTTTCCTCCAACACCACAGTTCAAAAGTGTTTATCTTCCTTCACTCAGCCTTCCTTATGGTCCAGCTCTCGCATCCATAGGTTACTACAGGGAATACCATTGCTTTAATTATACGGACCTTCGTTGGCTGTGTGATGCCTCTACTCTTCACTATTTTATCGAGATTGGTCATTGCTCTCCTCCCAAGAAGTAAACATCTTCTGAAATACAAAGTCTGTCACTGCCTCCACGTTTTCTCTATCGTAATTTGACTAGAAAAATGCAAATCATGTCCCTGGCCATAAATCTTCAGAAGACCATGTGATGTTTCATATAGTTAAGTGACGTGTGAAAAATAATCTACATGGCCATTTAAATTGGTTGTTGGTTTCTGTCATGGAAAAACAGATTAGGGACTTTTAAAAGGCATATATAATGTATTGTTTTCTTAGCAAAAACAGAAGGAGCAAGCAGGTATAGAAGTTAACGTATGCTTAAAAACAAAGCCTAATTTTACCTAAATGCAGCTGCCCAACTATATAGTGATTCTATGCACCCAGTGCTATAACAAGCATGGATTGAGTAAATTAATTCAATAGATGCTGAACTGCTTAACTTGCAATGACACATCAGACTGATAATGTGAACAAAGCTTTCTCTTTTTCCATCCAGTTAGGGATATCAAGGAAATCTCATAGCAGATTAATATTAACCTTAGCCTCTCTTATAATGACTATGTTGGTAAGATTCTAGTGTTGTTTGAGGAGGGTGGAGTTTGTTCAGTTTGTTACAAATGTTAAGTCCATAGGTACTCATTTTATTATGCAACTTTATCATACAGCAAAAGTTTAAAGTGGAAATGCTGCCGAATCTGAAACATTTGTCCAGACTTCATCAAGAGCCAAGTTTTCTTAGCTATGAGAAAGAGGAATACACTCTGAGACAGTGATCAAAGTACCTCATGCCTCACCTGATATAAATTCCAGATTATCTCTGAAGCAGAGAGCAAAGAACTACACAATGGAAACAAAAAACTAGCCATCAAATGCAGTTTCACTATATTAACAATCATGCCCTCGTCATTTGTCCTTTCCAAGTTAGAATATAAACAGTTAAGCAAATTCTTGGGACAGTACCTTGAATCCTTATTCAATGAGACAAAACCTCACTCAAATAATACTCCACAGCATGGAGTATCCTTTAAACTGCAACTATCAGGCACGAAGGTAAAAATATACCACAGGAAAGACCCAGGAGAAACATTCCTTTTGTTTGCTGTTCTGGACTCCTTGAGCATGGGAAGAGAGAGTAGTACATTCCATCTAAGAGTGAATCTTACTTTCTCCACACACATCCCAAACTGAGTCCAGCTGCTTCTTCGAGGCCCTTTCTTCCCCATTCGTAAGCAGAAGTACCAGTGACAGCCAGAACAAAAAAACTACTGGATGGAGACAGGAGGTAGAACTGTATGAGCAAAGCTACATTGTGGTACAGGATCTTGTACCTGTTCTCAATGATTGATATTGCTTCAGCTTCCATGCCAGTGAATGCATTGTGGAGGGATGGCAAGGAAAGAAAGAAATATTAATTGTATTACCCTGGGCAATGAAGGATCTCAGCTCTAATGTGACCTTTGTCTGATTCAAGAATAACAAGAATAAAGGCTTCATAAGGGAGCCCCCGGTGGTGCAGTAGATTAAACTGCTGACCTGCTGAACTTGCTGACCAAAGGTTTGGCAGTTTGAATCCGGTGAGCAGGGTGAGCTCCCACTGTTAGCCCCCACTTCTGCCAACATAGCAGTTTGAAAACATGCAAATGTGAGTAGATCAATAGGTACTGCTCCAGCAGGAAGATAACGGTGCTTCATGCAGTCATGGTGGCCACATGATCTTGGAGGTGTCTACGGAAAACGCCGGCTCTCTGGCTTAGAAATGGAGATGAGCACCAACCCCCAGAGCCGGACACGACTAGACTTAATGTCAGGGAGAAATCTTTACCTACCTTACTAAGGGACGTTAGGAAGAAGTCTGCATAAAATATATCCTACATCTGGAGGTGAAAAATCAGCTGGACTCTCAATTTCTTATTATTTAATCGATGTTTTAATTTCTTCCATTTTCCAGGAAGCATGTCTCGAGGTTGTGCATTTTCATCTGTCAAATGTTGAAAGACTAGACCCAATAATTTGCATCCAGAATCAAAATTGGAGCTAGTGCATGGCTTCATTCAGTCTTTTTAAAACAAATGTATAACTTCTCTCTGATAGGTCCAGTCACTTCTGGAATTCACAGTATTTTAAAAATCAGTTCAAAAGAAACCTCCCTCCCCCCCCCCCCGACTCCCATGAATTTTCTTCTTATTAATCATGATTCCCATTCTTCTGACTAATTCTGTAAATGAATCATGGGAAAGTACCATTGGGTCCTCAGTTCTAAATCCTCTGGAAAGTCAAGACACACTTTAGAGGCACATGCTGCTAACAGGGTCTTTTGCTCTTTTGCCACATACTGCAAAATTGTACAGAAACCACTTCAACCCACTGGAAAGACTGAAGTTATTTTCTGATTTATTTGTATTATAAAGATGAATCATCTTACTTTATAAACAAACTGTTCTATGATCCCCTTTTAATAGCCCCAACTGTGGAAAAATACACTCTCTCCATCTTCTCATAGATCTCTACTTAACTTTGCAGTGGATGATTTGTGAAGGGGTGATGAAGGCACACTTATTGCGAAGGAGTAAGCCTCTGACTTCCGTGGAAATTGTTGTCATGTAAACATTAATGCAATCGAGTGGGGTGGCTTTTTTAAAATACCTGGGCCAAATATTCCAGTTGCCTACTGAATAAGTTGCTAGGGTCAAGTGGCTGAAATAATGGATGGCATAAAGAAAAGCAGACTGTAGTCCTATGAAGATCCAATAATAATAATAAATAAATAAAAGTAGCAAATGGGACTTAACACTGTAATGTTGCAGTATGAACTCAGCCCCTAATAGGAATGTTCCTCTTCAGGGGTCCAAACAACTGGCCATGGCCTCATCCAAGACAGTTAACCTCAGTCTTCTAGCCACATCTGTCATTCTTTCATTAATGTGGCTAAATCTGAGCTCGACAGTATTTGCACCCTTCCGATAAATACATCTAGAAAGGTGCAAGAAAGTATGTGGAGTGCCTGAAGAAGCTTCAGTCTGTGAGCCCTTTTTACCCAGGCTGCTTCCGGCCAAATTAAGGCCACACAAGAGTTTCCTGAGCCACCCCCACAGCAGGACACCGGCCTGAAAGCCCAGCTGTGCTGAAGACAATTCAGCAGAGCTGGGCCTGGACTCCATTTCCACCCTCCCTACACCCTCAATTTTCCCCCAGAGCAGGAAGAAAAAGCACCTACCATTTTTCTTTCTTCTCTGGGGAAAACTTGGGGGTGCAGAGAGGAGGAAGGGACTGCCATCCCACCTCCCCAGGCTGCCTGAGCCCAGGGAGTGCAGGATGAATGTGGGGACATGATCCTGGATCCTGCATCAAGATCTAGAAAGGCTGTCCCCACTGCCCCAATACAGGGGAAGATCTGAAATAGGATTCAGACCTTTCCCAGTGTTTTTTTTGTTTTTTTTTTAACTAGAGTATAGCCATATTAAGTGGCTTACCCACAGGTTAAATCGTATTAGCCTGTGTGCATTGTGTGGATGCACACAGTTAATGTGACTCCCTACCTCATTATTTGGCAGTGTGGATGCACCCTGTCTCTCTCTATCCTGGCATACTTAAAGTGTCAACTAAAACCCCACAAAATTATGTAAGGAGCAAGATGGCCTTCCAGAACAGATAAAAGGGGTTTCACGAGGTTATCAAGTTCTCCACTCCATGGGAAAAAAATAAATTGTCCTTTGTCTCACCTGCCATATAAGTGTAGCCCAAATGGTTTTAGGGAGCAGTGAACTTGTTTTCCTGAAGACATGGTCATTGTATTACAACTCAGTTAGGGATTGATGCTTTTTATCCTGGCAATGCCTTGTTTACTTCCACATCACTTCTATAGAAGACCCACTGTCTGTCATCATCTTTTCAGGAAATAGGATTGAGAATTATTTGTGTGTGTGTGTATCTATCCTAGCCCACTGGGCGAGGAAACAAATTCTACAATTGGGTAATACCATTTTAGGATCAATCTAAATTCCACATAAGTTTGAAGTATTGGAGTTCCTCAGAAATAATTACTTCTCAGGTTACCTCTTGTGATGAACCAACATCCACCCTCACCCCCCTACATGGTTGGGATCAGTACCATATTTGTTCCTTAGTCAGTGCTCTTGCCAGTACTTTGCCTAAATGTTTTATGGAAGCCTTAGAACTCGTTCTAAGGGGAATGTCAGTGTGGCAGAACCTGGGAAGTCAAAAGACATGGCAACTAAAGGGAAGTCTTTCTAAGTTTAACTGAAACCTCTGGGAGACCAATATTCCCCTTACCCCATGCTTTATTTCATGCAATATTTATACCACACATTTCCTTGTAAACTCCAGGATGCTGATAAGTGAAAATCAACAGTCTTTTAGCGCCATGAAGAAAGGTTGCTGCCAACCCCACAGTATAGTCACTGTGGTTGGAGTGGGGGTGATTAATCCAGCTTTCTTGGTGTTTTTTCCCCAAGCCTCACAAAACAATATATTTGACCCACAAACCAAGAAAAGCTACATCTGTCCCACAGCCTTGTGGAGTACTGGCTGCTGAGACATTTGGGCCAGACAAAGTAATTCAGTTCCAGTCTCCTACTGTTCCCATAAAACCTTTTCCCCCTGCAGCACAAAGGGATGAATCAGCAGGAGCGATAGCAAAACTTGCAATGTGGCTGGAAAAAGTGAGGATCCCAAGGAATCTAGCAATGAACACCAGGCTTTAAAGGGATGTTGTCATCCATTTCCCCCCTTGTCAAGCACACATTGAATATGTTATTTTTTTCTAAAGAGATGCTTTTCCAGCATTTTCAAAATATGGCATGAGTTTTCAGTAAACTTGATCAATTTTGATTTCTGTGACTTGCATTTGCTGACTTTACTGACATGCTGATTACTGACAGATTAATCTAGTGTTAATCTTAACAAAAGAAACCCCATTTAATAAGTAGGATTTCCTTACGCATTGATTTAGTATTCAACAATTGACTGGATGGATCTATTCCACTTAGCCAACAGGATGCCAGCCGTTGACAACCTCCTGAGTTTTTCCAAGTTCCTGCCCAATTCTCTTCCATGAGAAGAGTAATTGAACTTATACATATCAGCCTTGCCATACAAATTGGGCTAAAGGGTTCCTTACCACCTACCCACCCAGCAGAGAGGGAAGAATGAGAAACTTCTGCACAAGTAGACTTTGAATTTGCATCCAATATTTTGGGAATGTATTCAACTATCCCACTATTAGCTCCAGCTTCTGCCAACCTAGCAGTTTGAGAACATGCCAATGTGAGTAGATCAATAGGTACTGCTCTGATGGGAAGGTAACTGCGCTCCATGCAGTCATGCCGGCCACATGACCTTGGAGGTGTCTACAGACAACGCCGGCTCTTCGGCTTAGAAATGGAGATGAGCACCAACCCCCAGTCAGACATGACTGGACTTAACGTCAGGGGAAACCTTTACCTTTTATTCAACTATCCAGCAGCTGCAATGCATGCACTAAACCCAGATTTACCTCTGCATGCAGAAGTGGTATGTTTGGAAAGAGGCCTTTGGAGGCTTGGAAACACAAAACTTTACTACACAAGGCTCTAAAAATGAGTCCTGAAACTGCAGACTGCTCTTACTTTGAGGTGGAGCATGCCAGCTACTCTTCTTATCACACATAAAGTGTTTCCGTAACTGCTTTCAGAAATATTAAGTCACTTTTGCATACTGCCGCAACTGGGATATACTTCCTCCCAATCCATGTATTGCCTCTCTTCATGGCATCACTACTTGTGGTTTTTGTTTTTATTTTTTTGTATTTCTCTGCACAGCCATACTGAACTAGATACAATGTCATGGGACCTATGTGAATCCCTAGAATTCTGCCATTTCAAGCATGCTAGTTTAACATTCTCTGCTATGCCAGACTTCAAACTCTCATATTTGTGGTGAAATAAATAGTACCAAGGGAATTATGCAGAATGGTAAGATGGACATTCCGTCTTGGACTCAAACAGGGATCGGGAAATCATTTCTTCCCCCATGGTAACCTCTGGAATGTCTGAGGAATGCAAAGACTATAGTCCTTTTTTTTGAGGAAATATTTTAATACATAAAAATAACACCATAGTTATACTTGGATGTTGTTTTAAAATGAACTTTCTGCTTTTCAAAGTTGTATTAACAAGCTCTGTTTTCTGGTTCTTCTGGTCTTACAACCTTGTCAGATGTGCCCCAAAGATGTTCTGGATCACCACGTCCCACTGGCGGTCACACAGGGAGCGTGGGGACCTGTTGCCCCACACCCCACTCTATCATGGCTTCCTTCCTTCCTCATCACATGGGGAAGACCTTATGGAAAGACGGGGAGCCTGCCATTGTCTGCTGTCGCCATTTATGCAGCGTTGGTAGCACTTCAGCCACAGAATTGCCCCAGAAGTAGTTATCCGGTTTGTGATGGGAGTCATCGGGCTCCGTTGCTGAAATCCAAAAATACCATCAAGACACTGAAAATAAAGTGTGTGTGACGAGGTCCCTAGAGCGATGTAGATATAGAGTGTCCTGCTCCAGTTTGACTCTCTTACTACCACCCACACCAGTTTACCTGTTCTTGGGATATCCGTTCAGTGTAAGACACACTGGTGACCACAATAACATGTTGTCTGGGGATGGTGGGAATCAG
Source organism: Anolis carolinensis (assembly GCF_035594765.1). Classification (NCBI taxonomy): domain Eukaryota; kingdom Metazoa; phylum Chordata; class Lepidosauria; order Squamata; family Anolidae; genus Anolis; species Anolis carolinensis. Next base: position 118,108,223 of record NC_085841.1, on the reverse strand, counting down.
AGTCTTACAGGGCATCAAACTGAGAAAAGTTTATTTGAAGAAACTCGTGGTATGTAGGAACTTATGACTAGAACTTATCATCCTTCAGATTTTTTTTTTCATGTCAGGAGCGACTTGAGAAACTGCAAGTCATTTCTGCTGTGAGAGAATTGACCATCTTCAAGGACATTGCTCAGGGGATGTTTGATGTTTTTACCATCCTTTTGGGAGGCTTCTCTCATGTTCCCGCATGGGGAGCTGGAGCTAATAGAGGGAGTTCATTCATGCTCTCCCCGGATTCGAGCCGGCAACCTTCAGGTCAGCAACCCAACCTACAAGTCAGCAGTCCTGCTGGCACAAGGCTTTAACCCATTGTGCCATAGGAGGCTCCTATGGTCCTGAAATTCTTATCAGCTCCAACTAGTGATGAGAGATGACAGGGCTGTGATTCAACAACCCCTTGGAGCACCACATGTTTGTCACCTCTACTTTAGGAAGACCACAAAGGTCTTTCCAAGTCTTTATGTCATCAAGTTTTAATCTAGATTTCCCTAAAGGCCTCACTATATATCACAGTCACCTTTACTTTCCCTTCCTTGTAGCGTATAGATTTTCTTGGTTACCTTTGACATCAATTTCATGCCTTTAAAATGTCAGTATGACCCTACTTATGAAACACAATTGCCTATCTCTTACAGTTGAACTTTATACAGCTCAATCTTGGAAACAATTTTGCTTGAGGAGTAGCTGTACCATAGCTCCACTTCTAGCTCTTGACAGTTTGGACCATTTTTGAAGTAATGCAATACATAGGTAGTCTAACCTGGAGGTCATTTAAATGTCAAAATTTGATAGATGCTCTGTGCTTCAGGTACAATGTCCTGCAAAGGCTTTGTTGGAAAGCACCAGATCTGGTAAGGCAGACCTACAGGCAAAGGTATATGCATGGGATTGGCTTTGAATGAATGATCTATATATATAAAAGGGTAATGAAATTTCGGCCTAGGACAAAACAACAAAACTACACATCCCAGAAACACTAAACTTGGCAGCACAACCCCTCATCCATGCCTCTATGTTCATACAACAAAAATCTCCAGCTACTCCAGAAAACGGCCAGGCTTTGAGACTGCAAGGCTATTCACTGCTATTCCACCTGGCCAACAAAGGATTCCCATAAGCCACAGCAACACGTGGCCGGGCAAAGCTAGTAGCCTTATAAAGTAAGTCTCACGCGTTATGTACAGCACAGTGTTGGCTTTCAATAAACATTCAACTTAAAATGTCTCAATCAACCCATGTGTATTCCATGTGTAACATGAAGAGTGTTAATCACTGAAAGCTAAGTAGATTTCCATCAACCATAATATTAATGTGGTCTTTTTTAGGATCAAATATTTGGTTTGCTTTAGTGATTTTTCTGCCCTTCCCAGAGTGACTTACAATATATGTAGGTATTCTTAACATCAGCAACCACATGTGTGACTACATTTTGAAAAGTATCAGTTTTTGAATTTTGATCTGAAAAGAGGTCTATTGAATAAAATTAATGCAAGGTTATTAGATGGTTTACAACATTATTTGTAGAAGCTAGGTCTCCAACCAACAGTATGGAAGGGGTGGTATATCTTTCCTTAGAGAGCAAAATTAACTTTTTTCCCCCTGCCACACAGCTGTAGAAATTTGAGAGCAATATAATTCACTATTGGGCCAGCAGTAATATCTTTATTGGTTGACCTTCTGCCTACACTGACTTTTTCCCATGGCATTCAGAAATGTCTGCCCCAAATAATTGTAGCTGAAGGTAGTTAGAAGCATGAACTGAGTGCTTTTTATCTTAGAGATTGTGTAGGCCAAGCACATGTCCTATTTGAGCTTGCTGATAATTTCCTTACCATTTTTTCTATAATAGGAAATTAAAATCTGCTAAACTCTAGAGAAGAATGGATTTTGACATTGGTACACACAATTATTTATACCTCAAGGAGGCCTGAGGAAATCATTAGGGTAGTTTTCTCACATGGGAAGCTGATGTTGGCACGACACACTGCTGAAAAATGTATTTATTAAATAAATAATTTTAGTTAAGTACAGTAGAGTCTCACTTATCCAACATAAACGGGCCGGCAGAATGTTGGATAAGCAAATATGTTGGATAATAAGGAGGCATTAAGGAAAAGCCTATTAAACATCAAATTAGGTTATGATTTTACAAATGAAGCACCAAAACATCATGTTATACAACAAATTTGGCAGAAAAAGTAGTTCAATACTCGGTAATGCTATGTAGTAATTACTGTATTTATGAATTTAGCACCAAAATATCACGATATATTGAAAACATTGACTCCAAAAATGCGTTGGATAATCCAGAACATTGGATAAGTGAGTGTTGGATAAGTGAGACTCTACTGTAATTGCTTTATTAATATAAAATACTCAGAAGGTAATCTAGCCCTCCCTGTGACTAGTCCTCATCATCATTACAGTAACTCACTCTTTCCCACAATAAAAATAGAATTCAGAAAAATTATATCCAAGAAAAAAATCTATCGACTGAAAGTAAGAAATCGTTTGAAAGAAGCAAGCAGAAATATCTTGGGTGTGAGCCTGTAGAAAGGGAGTTCGACAGAAAAAAAAACTTACAGTAAAGCAAGTTGAAAAGATCATTTTTCAGTATTGTGATAAGGTTTATTTCTGTGCCTGCAATCTGATAAAAGCACATGAACAGTTGCTGCTGTATGAACCTAACTGGCTATCCAGTCTGTGCAGCTGGTGAGATTTATCAGTGAGGTATTCACAAGTAGCATTTTTATGAGTAATGAGCAGCAAAAGCACAGCCTTGTATGGATGAAACCCACTAAAAACTGCATCTCCAAATGTTGACTCGGAGATTCTGCAAAAAGTAACTTACTGATGGTTGGTATTAATAAAGGGTGAGTTTTCTGAGGAGCCAAGCTACATCAGATAAAACCTTTTTTCTTTCTTAACAAAATCCAGCCCTCTCTATTTGACTTGAGACCTATCTTAAATAATACATTTCAATGTGTGGATGTAGTTGCACCTTGTTGTTCTTGCTGTGTGCCTCTTCTAAGCAAATCTTGCCAAGAAAATCCTAGGACAAGTCCGCCTTTCTAGCCTATGGTGACCCTAAGGCAAATCTTCAGTAGTTGGAGGCAGGTGCCAATTTTCTGCTTGCCATGCAGAAGGAAATGGTTAATAAAGCAAACTGCAAGCACAGGCAACAGATCAGGCATAGTGCTGAGGAACAGAAAATAATCTGATTTTTCCTCGTGCTGTCATAAAGACTTGCAATTCCTGGCCCAGAAATACAAAACTCAGGCACTCATAAGGCTCACCTCAAATATGAAGGAGGTATTGTATGAATTATATTTTTTCCAACTTTGCTTTTCATCTGAGCTCCATAGGAATTAAACTACTTACTTACAGATTTAGCCCTCCCCTAAATGCCTCACCATTGATTCTCTTAATCCCTTGCTACCATTTCTTCTCGCCCAATAATTTTGTTCACACTCATGTACTCTGGCCTTGTAATGTCTAGATGATAGGAAACAAAAAAACACTTTAGATTTAAAAAAATAATAACTATCCTCTCACTACCATGGGGTTCTGTCCATGTTGTCACTCCCAATTATTAGCAGTGTTTCATATGGGGCAATCTATGATGGCTGCCACCATTTGATCCTCTTATATCCAAAAGCAATAACACTGATAACAGTCAGGTTGTTGTTTGTTTTTTTTGGGGGGGGGGGGGACAATTAGCACTGGCAGTACTATCAAAGCCACATGGACATGACTTACCCCACTTGAAATGATTTGCTGTAGGAATTTAATAGCAACTTTGTTTTTGGAATCCATAGCCTCCCTGCTGATATTGTAAAACCAGTTCCACATTAAAAACCTGTTTCTGATTACACATTGAGACCAAATGAACTGAGCAAAACATGTTGAAATTTTGACAAATCTTCTAGAGTTGTACAAACACAGAGGGAGGGATGGGAAAGAGGGGAAAGATTGAGAGAGAAATACTGGACTTGTGCATTTTGGCTAAACCTCAATCCATTTCTACTGGCCAATTTTCGGGAGACACCCGGATACATTTTTGCTCACCTCCCGAAAGTGAGTGGGCAGCCGAATAGCCAAAAAAACAAAGCTAGATCCAGCCTATTGGTGGCAATGGGGGGGGGGCTTCCTAGGTTCCCCTTCCCATCATTTTTAGGGCTATCAGGATGAAAATGACCACACTTGGAGGACACATCAACCACTGTTAGCCCACCAATTTTATAACATTTGGGTCATCCCTGATTTTTAGGAATTTCTTTTCTTTTTAGAAATAAAATCTTTAAAAAATCTCCAAAAGGTATCCCCCGCTGGCCCCACCCTGTACCTTCTCCAGGAGCATCAGCAGGGCACAATTTCTTCCTGCCAAATGTGAAAGATGCACTTCCACATCACACAGCCCAGTGCCCCACTATTACACTTCTTTTGGTACTAATAAAAAAATCAACAGCAAGCAGCTTCTTACAAAGCTTTTGCATTTCTTGTTCTCACAAAAAATGATAAGTTCTGGCAAGGTTTCTCCACAAATTGAACCCAAAACTAAGTTTTGTAGTTCTTTATACTACTGGCAATAGCCAAAGGATTATTACTTGGAATTCAGAAGGCAGAAAGCACAGAGAGAAATATAAACAGTGTAGGTGCTCACCTCATTAAATAGACACAGCTTGCATAAGACACAAGTGACATATTAAATCCTTAAAATATCATTTAGAATCTCTAAAATTGGGTTAAAATTGCTAGGAGGGAGATGGAAAACAGTTTAACGGGGTAGGTGCTAGCAGCTAGGTAAGGTACAAATAGATGTACTTAATCCTCATCATGGTGTTCTTCTATACTAATTGGCCCAACAGGCAGGACTCACAGGGAAACCTCTTCACACGCAGCATGATGCTGAATAGGAGAGGAGGAGCCATGACTGGCTGCTACGTGGTCCATTTCAGCCAAAAAAAACATGGCGGCTGAGCCTTTACCATTACAGCCAGCCGAACAAACCAAATTGGCCGAAGGGACCCAACCAAACTAAATCCATGCACAAGCCTAAGAAATACTCCAAGAATTAAAACTCAATTGGGAAAGTTCCCACAGCTGGAAATCAATTTGATTTTTTTGGTATTTTTATTGGAAAGGAGCGAACAGTTCAACAGAAAAGCATAACATCTATTCTTGAAGTGCCCAAACAAACAGATGTTAGAAGTGTGAAACAATAACTAGGGATGGCAGTTTTTTGTCAGATATTCATTCCAGATTATGTGCAAAACTTGTTTAAAAGAAAATTAGTTTGGAGAGAGACCTTGAAAGCACTCTGGCTTGGTTAATGCTGTTAATGAGTTTGAGATCCTGAGAAATGTCTCATTATAGAACTAATAAACTGCAATGTCAGCAGTACTGACGGATACCCAGAACAGAAGAGACAGGCAAATGGCATTAGCATCGAGAATGCCATCTCAATATTTGAAACTAAAACCCTTTTAGCAGGCATATGGTTAATAAAGCAACACTGTTTTGTTTTTCAAAAAATAATATATTTAATATATTTAAAACTAAGTCAAAGAGAAGATGAAAGATACAAAAATCCTACCAGAAAACTGCAAGATGGACTTTGTATTAAATTAGCCTTCAAATTCGTTTGAGAAAGATAAATGCATGATAGTCATAGGGTTGCCAATTAAGATGTATGCCAATGTATGTAATGTGGATGAATTCAGAAGACTTTGGACATGAATGCCAAAAAACACGATCTATCTTTATGAGAAGTCAGGACTGTGTGCATTTTTATACAGTGTTCCCTCACTTATCGCGGGGGTTACGTTCCAGGACCACCCGCAATAAGTGAAATTCCATGAAGTAGGGGCACTATATTTATTTCAATATTTACACATTATATTAGTAGTTAGGTGGCCTTTCTCCCCTTTGCAAGCCTTCTTCCTGCACTTCTTCCTTTCCGGCACCTGCCAGTTTTCCTTTTGTGCATGCACCTCCAACTCGTCGGCATCCAGAGTTGCCCGGCTGGATGCCAACAAGAGGGAGGATGCATGCGCAAAAGAGAAACTTTGACCTTCTGCGCATGCGCACCTCTCAGGAAAAAAACCCGTGAAGCAGTGAGAGGGCGAAAAGTGAACTGCAAAGTAGGGAGGGAACACTGTATTCTATGAAATGTTGCACCCTGTGTGTTCCAGATTCCATTTTAAAGATTACAATTCTAGCCCCTTGGTTTGTTAAGGTAGACTTCTGCCCTTTACCAACTGAAGTTCTGCTCTAATACCATAATATTCTTCATTGTCGTTTTCTTTGGGGACTTCCATCTCACCCTAAAAAGCCAATCACTCTGTCTGGAGGCCTGTATATAGGCCTGTGCGATATCCCATGAAGTCTCATGGGATTAGGAGTTCTATGAGGCTTCACATGAGATCTGGTGTGTCATGCATGCCAGATCTCCCACCATAGTCTCATGAAGGCATAGCCACCACAAGACCTGCTCCAGACCCAGAGGCGGTTCAACCACCAGCCCAACTAGGCAGTTGCCTGTGATACCATCTTGTTGGGGGCGCCATTGAGGCAACTCCTGTCTCCTGCCTTCCTGGTGAGGCCTTCCTTGCGAGGCCTCGCCAGGAAGGCCTCGCCTGGAAGGCGTTCGGTGGTTTGGGGAGCAGAGAAGCACCGCTTTTCTGCTCCCCAAAGCCCCGAACGCCTTCCTGGCGAGAACAAATATCTGGATTTCTCCTGTTTTCAGAATGTTGTTCTTTATTTATTGTCTTGATTTTAGAGTTTTTTAAAAAAATACCGGGGGCTATCTGGGTTATCTAAGTCCACACTGCCCTATATCCCTGTTCAATGTTTGGTGTTAAATTCGCAAATATGGTAATTCCTACACAACATTACCATGTATTGAACTGCTTTTTCTGTTGATTTGTTGTAAAACATGATGTTTTGATGCTTAATTTGTAAAATCCTAATGTAATTTGATGTTTAATAGGCTTTTCCTTAATCCCTCCTTATTATCCAACATTTTCACTTATCCAATGCTTTTATTTTTCAGTGATTGGTTTGGGGGGGGGGGGGTGCCAAATTTCTGTTGGCCTACACTTGAAAAATACCTACCGTAGGGTCTGCCCAGACCAATGCTGAAAAGCTATCTAGTTAGACATGGCAGTGAGGTGACAACCCTTGGACTCTATGCAATGTATTGCCTTATGGTAAAGATAGTGAGCATAGTTTACAGCATATTTTGTCCCTGCAATTTTTTGGGTCCCCCAGTCTGTTTTCTGCAAAGATTTAAGCTGAAAAGAGATCATCACCCAAGAAATTGATTCAATATTAGTAGACATTTGAGTGTGTGAAATGAAAAAATGGATGATTTTGGTAAATTTTTCGTAATTTATGGAAGTTTTGGAATTTGGCCTTTTTTGACAGAGAATTTCATTTTCTTAAAAGTACAGAATGCTTTCTTATGCAGGATTTATACTGGCTGATCTTGAAAAGAAATCAGGAAAAGAGGAAAAGACTTACTGTTATTTTATCTTAGCATGCAGAAATGACCACAGCATCCCTTACCAGAAAATCAGCAACAAAAGCACTTCTGCTCTGGTTGACATTGGGTCATTTTCCCTGTCCTTGAAGGAAACCAGGCTGCTGAAATGTTGCAGATGGAAAAATAATTACTTATCCTCGGTGGTGATTGAAAAGGCTGAACTAATTATGAAAGAAACAACACAATGTTTTCATAGTAAAGGTGAAACCACATGAAAAGTTATAATAGATGGCATATTAAATGGGATGGTTAAAATTACAGCCTCAGCCATGGAATGGTGGGAATTTGCTCTGGAAATGAATGCATCCCATTAGAGCAAAATATTCAGATCCAAATATCAAGGTTTCTCCTCTATAACAGTGGTGAGGGAGTGGTTGGTGTAATCCATCCTTCTCCAGCCCAACAGCCTCCAGATGTTTTAGACTGCAAGTCTTAAAAGTCCTGCCTTTTCAGTCATTAGGGATGGCGATGTATAGACAATTCAAAATAATTGTGAATCCCTTTATGTAAGTAGAATGTATCTTCCTAAATTCTAATGGTAATCTAATTTCAATATGATTCACAGCAATTACATAGAGAGTTAGGGATAGAGACTTGAGCTTGGAGTGGAATATATTTATTACAAGTTACAAGAAATGCCACAAAAGTTCAACAGAACTGTTTTGCTATGCCTCTGTGGTGTATTTGGTCTTTGAAGAAATAACCAATCATAAACTCAAAACCTGGAGACCTATTTGGAGACCAGATTACAAGGAAATCTCATTCTGCCCATGTTTATGGGAATGTTTTTAATGATTTGTACATCAGAAAGTTATGCCCGTGGTACAGAAAATTATTGCCACAGTACTGCCCATTCTCTCACTTAATTGCCTGAAAGGAAAGATATTTGAAAACTTTTTACTTAGTGGCAGAAGATCAAACTCAATGACTTCATTTATATGAAATTCCAGTACTGATTAGATCTTCTGAATATGTCTAATTCCATTTTAAACTCTTGAATCCTGACAATTAATTACTCTTCTACTATAGGCAATAGGCAACATTGCAAACTTAATACAGCTGTCCGTACAATACAAAATTACCTTTTGTATTCTATGGCTTATTTTCTACCACTGTTTGGTAAAACAGTAAAGTGACTGGACCCTCTCCCATGATCCCCATTGCAACACACATTTATTAAATTCATTTTCAAATTGGTATGTGGCACAATTCGTTGGAACTACCCATTGCTTGAATATAAGCAAAATGATCCACAATCACAAGAATTCGAGATTTGCAACCAATCAATTTTATTAATACCAGATGTTTTTAACTGGCACATTTTTCTCAAATCTAAGAAAAGCCAAACCTTTTTCAAGGTGAGACTAGAATGTAGAATCTCTAAACACAGCCTGTTCTGAATTCTTGGATCTCATATCTCATGGCAAAGATGCTACAGTGAATGTTTGACATTTCTTTAGTAGTTTCACTGAAGTAGCGGCTTACAGCCCAAATTTGTCATTGTAACTAAATTATTCTGCAAGACAGAGACTGGGCAGTTATCATTTCCATAATATAATATCTATAAAATGCAAGCTATATTGTGTACCCTATGGCTAAACAGTAATAGGGGAGTGCATATTGTAGCACTTAGACTAATCATTTTCCCTTTCTATATCATATAACGAAAAATAGATGTATTTCACACACATTACAACAAAATTGTGATGCATGGGAACCCTGGCCTGCTGCTGACAAGTAGGGCCAGGCTTTAGTACAGTAGGTTAAACTACCCAGCTGCAATAAATCTTGTCAGTCAAAAGGCTAACAGTTCGAAGCCCAGGTCAAAGTGAGCTCCTGACCTTTAGCCCAGCATCTGCCAACCTAGTGGATCAAAAGCAAAATGTGAATAAATAAATAGGGACTGCTTAAAAGTGGGGAGGTATTAAGGCAGCCATAAGGAAATGCCAGGAAAATACCGGCGATTCAATCAAAAGGAGGAAGTTAAAAACAAAGCTGTTCAGCAGGGAGATGGAGCGACAGCACCCCCCCCCCCACCGCATGGCTGGAACTGAGCACAAGCCTCCATGAAGCCAAAGAAACTGAAGAAACAGAGCTGTGCACTCAGGGCCGGGCCTAAGTAATTTTCAAGTGTAAGCAAACAGTATTTTGCCCCGTCCCCCCTCCCCGGCTGAACCGGGATGGCTGTCCCTGCCTGGACCGTTTTTCAGGCAGCTCTTCCTTCCCTTGCAGGCAGAGGCTGAGTTCTTTGAGCCAAGTGCTGAGGGCCAGGCCTCAGCACTGAACCGGGATGTGGGGAGGTGCCCTCGCAACCCTCCCTGGGTGCTCCAGGCCCCGGTGCCTCAACAGCGCCCCTGGCGGATTTTGCGCCACTTGCAGTTGCTTACCTGACTTATAGCTTCAGCCACCCCTTTGTGCACTCTCACCAACACATTAAAACATGAACAGGGTTTCAGAGCTACTTTGTTGAAGTGTTACAAATAGGGATTTTAGGGTAGCATGAACACACATCTTGCTTGTATATAACAAGCCATAGTTTCTCCTTGTGAAGTCATATGAATGTGAGGATGAGTTACCATTCTGTCACAAATCTGCCACTTTACAAACAGCTTTCTTGTTTCTTTACTCTTCAGGAAGTAAAGAATATGTGCTGTCATGTTGACAACAAAATGTGGTTTCCTCAGTTTTGTTTTATCAATCTTTTTAAAAATGATTCTATCATTAAGGAGTAGGGCTTTATAATAATACAATATTATTTTCTATTATTATAAAATTTAATATATTTTGAGCAGACATCTTGCAAGCAATAGGGTTTAATGCACAAAAATTCATTATACAGTACATTGTGTAGTAGTCCGTGACACCTGAAGTGTTACAAACAAATGCAGCCCTTTGTTTTGAAATCTCATCAAGTAACATGAAGAAAAGGCCCTTGTGTTAATGGTGAAAGAACTGCAGCCAAGAAAACATTATGAAAATCCTTGCCTTCTGCTTCACACCTCACTGCCTGACATAACTCCTGTAAAAGTAGAAAAGTGTTAACAGCCTCCCTCCAGAAGATTTCTTTCAGCAGCTTAATAAGTCTAAACTCCTACAATACTCCTTGTAATTCAAGATCCAGTCATTAAATACAAATGCTGGCTGTTTAATAAAGAAAAAAGTCAGTTTTTAGACTCTATCGTTATAGCTTGCTCATGTTGCAGACAGAAAGGATTTTCAAAAATGGGCTTTGTGGTTCCTGTGTTATTGGTTTCCCCTTACTTATTGGATGGTTTCATATCTTTTTTTTCCAAGCAGGGTCAGCCTGGTTAGTATTTGAATGGGATGACTTGAAGGCAAAAACACACATATTTATAAGTAAGGGGTACTTCTAGTAATGCTTGCTGGTAATTCCTTCCTGGCATGAAGGAGGTCAACAATAAGATGGGAAGCTGATTATATGTAGGCATCACTCACCATACCACTTTGATCTCACCACAACTGTCATCAATAAGTTGGTCTCCACGAATAATCCTATGAATTAACTGTGCCAAGAATAAAATATATATATTGGCCTGAATTATGCAAGTTCTGCTTATCTGAACCCATACAAATAGCCCATATTTCATTCAGGAGGCATGGCATTCAGAATCTGGGGGAACTGCAATTGGCTAATGATAAATGCTTTGTAACTATTACAAATAATTGCAGTAATTATTAAAAGAAGAAATCTAGGATCAGATCTGTGGGATAGTGGTAGCAAGTACCAGGACAAGAGAACTAGTGGGGAGGGCCTAATTTGTCTAAAGAGATGTGAGATTCACTTCTCCTCACTTAGATATTTTAAAATGATTTGGGGTAGGCCCACCAACACAGGAAAGGAAATTGATCATTATAGGTCCAGAACTATGTTCTTTCTCATGTTTTCTAACAATTAATCCATGACTGATGCCAAAATTTAAGGGAAGCAAAGCCACTTGTTTCAGCACTATAACCTTCTCTCTAAATACACTCTCTCTAAATCCACTGTTAAGAAAGTGATATATTGACTGATTGGCTGATTGACTGACATGAGACCATATCCAGATATCTAATGTGATAAAAAGGACACTGAGAAACACTTTGGCATGAGTCAGTCCATGTCAATTTCTCAACAAATTAGGGTGAACTGTAATTATTTACAAGAGCATATAAAAGTAAGAATACATATGTTAATATATGTAGAGAAGGAACATTAGTTTTAAAATGTTTTTAACTGAACCACAATATGTTACACCTAGGTGGAAAACATGGTGACAAGATGACCTGGGTGTATTAGGTAGCAACTGTGAAAAGGCAACTTCTGGGTCGCTGGTTTCATTTCTTATGCTTCTTTAGCCTAATCAGACTTTGGGTCGAGACCTTTTCAAACAGAGGAAATATGTTAAAAGAGCTCTGGCAGCCCTTCAAATAGAGCTTCCCTTTTAAAAAAGTAAAGTAAGCTTGGCTATAAAGAGTGATGCTACATTTGTGAGAGGTGGGTTGTAAGGAAATAGCATATCCATCCCGTCGTCTACCATTGCTTGGGTCCAGATTTTTTTTTTATGTGGAGAGGTGAACATGTGTCAGCAGTGGGGCTAGCCAGGATCCTGGGTATTCCAGGGGCTTCCAAAATATGCCAGATATTGGTGACGTGGACCCTGTTTAAAAGAGATGACAAACAAATCACCTCATGATTGAATAACTACTATAGCCGTGGTTCTCAGCCTGTGGGTCCCCAGATGTTTTGGCCTACAACTCCCAGAAATCCCAGCCAGTTTACCAGCTGTTAGGATTTCTGGGAGTTGAAGGCCAAAACATCTGGGGACGCACAGGTTGAGAACCACTGTACTACAGGAAAGAAAGACAACAAGCTATTTCTGGAAAATGATTATATGCCACCATGACTTCACCACAATTGCCGATTATGGCCAGTGGCTTTATAAATAGCCAGATCTTGGAAATGTTATTTTTCATATTAGTTGGGGAAGTCTAAGAGAAGGTAACTTTTCTAAACTCAGAAAAATAGCAGCAGAGAAATTTGTGTCTACAGTTTCGATCTAGGCAAGCCAAGAAGCTGCTATAGCAATTTAGAGGAAAACGCCATTTAGTCCATTTTTATACATTATATAAATTGCCTTTCTGAAGTGCAATGGCTCCTGCTTGGAATTTCCACCATTCAGTAGTTCAGTGGGAATAAATAGCAAAGACAGAAACACTCTGAAGACAAAAGCAGGGCTGGTATTTCCATTTCCTATCAACATCATACTCAGTGTCATTCCAGGCCTGGCAGACCCAGGACAAATTGCTTTTGAAATAAATGCTTCCAATTTGAATGGATGGATGCTTGCCAGACACAGTAGTGTATTGATGTATGCTGGAGATTTATTGCTCTTCAGCCCAGTTTATAGGATAGTAGAGAACACTTGCTCATTTTTTGAAAGGAAAAAAGGCAAAAGAGCTAGTTTCAAGCAAGTCCAAGATTTCTTCTTAACCTGCTCCTCCAAAGCCTCAGTTGACTTGGTTTTATTTTACTATTCATAGAAACAGATGATGGAAAAGCAGAATTACAATACTCCTCACACCTCACATAAAGAAAATGCTGCAAAAACAAAACTCTAATATACCACAAAATACTATTGAAGAAAATACATGGCAACCTTCTTCCTTTTTAGACTATTTTGATGTTGTTCACATAACAGGGCTCTGTCCATGAACTGTCCTCCAGGACACACTTTCATTTATTTATCCTTTTTGTAATGATGTCTACCTGACATCATTTATTTCTAGGGTGACCAGAGAATTAATAATAATAAATAATAAAACTTTATTTGTATAGTGCTCTATCTCTCTGAAGGGACTCAGGGCGGTTTCCAACATATGTAAAACATTCAATTACCAACACAAAGCATACAACACAACCATAATAAAACAACAACATAATTACTGTTAACACAACTTACTCATGTAGAGTTAAGACCAGATTCAAAGGCTGAGCCATTGGGTGAAATTCAACTGCCAATGGACAAGATTCCAGGGAGATCCTGGGCAATTATAAAAGGCTGGGCCAGGGCAGGTGCAATAAAGTAACATAGAGATGGGGGGGGGGGGGTAAAGTGCAAACCCAAGATAGAGCCTGGGTTTCTCGATCTCAAGGCCTGTTGAGCAGCTATAAGAGGGTTAAACTAGTGCAACGATGTATCGCAGGGCCAGGGAAGTGGGTAAAGTACAAGCAGCCAGTGGCCAGGGTAGGATCTGGAGCTAATCATATTCAAAGTCCTGTTGGAACCACCAGGTTTTCAGGTCCCTGTGGAAGGAGGACAGTGATGGAGCTTGCCTTATCTCCTTGGGGGAGGGCGTTCCAAAGATGGGGGCCATCACTGAAAAGGCCCTCTTTCTCGTCCCCACCAACCATGCTTCGGATGGTGCTGGGAGCGAGAGGAGGGCCTCCCCGGAGGATCTAAGACTCCGCGCTGGTACGTAGGGGGAAATGTGATTGTGGTGATAGGTGGGGCTCAAACCGTTTTGGAAAACACTGAAAAACTGGCCAGCCTTACTGATTAAGATAAGGTTATGCCTGATACATACACCCTTGTCAGGTGCCTCTGCTTAGTGGGTTCTGATCTTGTTTGTGTTGTGCCTTTCGGTTCCAATGAGAAGTCCTCTTTCTCCTCCTTTAAGCAGTTTATGTGGAGCAAAGGCAAATGCTCCACTGCCGCAACTGTGGTGGGGATCAAGGATGACAGTAATAATAAGTAGGCATGCGGCTCCAAAGTGTCTTCCATGTTCAAGTGCTACTAAATGGCATGCCCTTCTGTCCTGAAGCCTTGGAATCGAGATTGGATTCTCAGGCATCATTTTCTGCTCAGGTCCATGAACTCCTTGCTGGACACCATTCCTTGTAATGACTGGAACAGTACCTTTCAGTTTCTGAAGAAGCCTGTTTTGCCACCTATGGCCTTTTCTGTTCTGTCTTCCCGTGGTTGTATGAGGAAGAACAGTCTTCCACATCACCCTTTGAGGAAAGGAGACCAAAGCTCTTCTACTGACGGTGTATCTGTGGGAGATAGTGTTCCCTTAACTCTGCAAATTAGTAATAAAAAAGAGGAAGACTAGGAAATTCTGCCAGAAGAAGAAAATATCCAATTTAAAAATATGATGAGCCATAATCAAACGTTAAAAACTCTGTCAGAATGAATTTAGCACACCTGGAAAGAATGAATGTTGGTCACTTCCTGCAATCCTTTCATTTCCTATGCCTTAATAAATCTACACAACCTGCTTATGACAATAAATTATTTAAGATGCTAAGAATAAAAAGAGACTATAAAGCATTCCAAGGGGATTTTAATAAACCAGGAGAATTAAGTTTAAAATGGTACATGAAAATGTAATGAAAACAAGTGTAAGGGATGATAATCGAGGGGGAAAACACTGTTTCACTAATGCACTGATGGGATGGGAGTTGGTGGTAGATGACCATGGGAAACGAGTGTCATCACTATGAACCAACCTGTCAACCAGTTTGCCAAGTCTGTTTTTAAAAAAGGCAAATTCCAGGGTGGTTATATTCAGAAAAAGAATAAAAAATAAAATTGCTATAGTCATACTGCTGTTATTAAGATCATGTGGGAAATATTGCACATAGTTCTGGTCACTGCACATACAAATGATATTGTATAGATAGGAAAAATTAGAAAAGATGCAGAAAAGGATGAGCAAAATGATCAAAAGACACGGGAGATCACTTGTGTTACGGGATGTTTAATTTAAGGGAGAAATTAATTAGGGGGTAAAATCTTAGAAATAGCAATCCTGGAAACCAGCAGGATTTCCCAAATGAAGGGAAATGTAAGATAAATTCAAGTAAGTAAGTACACAGTGCTGGAGAGCATAAGAGGGATACTGGGTACAAATGTGATTGTCATGGATGGTCCAGAGATTGGCAGGTGAGCCAAAGGCTTCAGCATCACCAACAGCATCACAAAATATCACTTTGTATTGCAATATCTATTATGTGGTTGAAGACTATTGTTGCAGTTCCAGATCAAAACACAAAAGAAATGGACAGCATGACATCAAAGCTAATCTCCTTTGCAGCCTGTGATTTCAAACAGCAATAATATAACAATAGAATAAAATGGACTGAAACTGAAATTTTGAAGATCCTCTGAACAAATGGAACT
Organism: Anolis carolinensis; assembly: GCF_035594765.1. Lineage (NCBI taxonomy): Eukaryota > Metazoa > Chordata > Lepidosauria > Squamata > Anolidae > Anolis > Anolis carolinensis. Next base: position 118,092,452 of record NC_085841.1, on the reverse strand, counting down.
ATTTTTCTGAACTATGTGAATCCAGATGTCTGTAAAATGACCAAATCATCAGCTGGCCATGATTCTTTATCAGATTTGCAGTTTTCTGTGATACCTTCTGAGCAGAACTTGGAAACGTTGCTTTAAAAAGAAGTAATGTGTGGTTATTTTCTGGGTGAAATGTTTCTTAACATGTCTTGTTCCTTTAAAAAACAGATAGAGCAATTAGTTTTTAATGTGTTACCTACCACCAAGATTATTGGTTTAAAAACTAAAAAGGCAAATTAATCAGCAAATATCCATAAAAGTAATATTTTCAAAAGTGAGTAAACATTGCCTGTCGAGCATAGACATCACACTTATTAAAACTTGAAAGCATCAAAGAATAATAATATTGGCCTCCATTACTAAACTAACATATTGCAAGTAACATAATTGCTTTCAGTGTGTTATTTTTTAGCTGTGATCTTGCCTTAATTCAGATACATAAAGTTAGTCTATTTTGGTACAGTTCAGGGAGAAGTCTTAACATATTTTCAATCTAACTTTGCTCCTTTGATCTATGTCAAATTTAGGTTTTGATGAGCTGAGAAATGTAACTTGTTTATTTTGCATTGAGTATTGTAATTTGATTCTTTTAATACTCATTTTCATTTGTGAATGATCTTGATCTTATGTCCAGCAATGAGCTAAGTGCCATATACAAGAGAGAAATTATATTTCATATTATATGTCTTTATTATATTATAGATACCATAGTAAGAATTGTTCAACAAATTAACCAGTTGCTGGTGATTCAGTATCCATTTGTTATCTTGGAGATACCACTGGATAAAATGATGGGATATAAAAAGAGATGCAAGAAATCTTCCACTTACTAACCAAGCCCATGCATTAATAGACCCAACTGTCTCTCTAGCCGACAACTTAAATCAATTGGTAATGGGCAAGAATGTCAGTCCCTTCTATCTGTATGAAAAATGATGAAAAACATGTTCATGGGATCTATGTCAAGTTTGTAACTGTTTTTTAACTAGATTTCTGTTCTGTTCTGTTGCATGTTGTATTTAGCTCTTTAGCCTGGGTTTTGTTTTCTCACACTTTTAACATCTGTTGTTGCTCATATTGTGCCTCCTGTTATTTTTACTGTTGTTTTATCTTGTGCAGTTTCTTCTTTCATCTTCCAGTATATCATACTGATTACATCTTTTGTTGCTGAAATTACTCACGAAGGCTTCCAATAAAAAAATCTCATAGGGGCTAAATAAATACAGAAGACCTCCAAATAGTTGGAGCCTTGCCAATGCAGCTTTAGGATATGTTAACTGAACTATAATGTCCAAGAGATGCAATAGAAATACCTAATGCTGCTTTGGTCAGATCTAACTTGAATTCTACATTTTGAAACCTCAGTTTTAGAATGTGATTGAAAGGCATCTAGAAAAGGGCAATCATAGTAGTAAAAGGTATAGAAACCAAGTCCTATGAAAAATGGAACATGTCGGTGACATTTAGCCTGGAGAAGAGATTATGTGAGAGCCATCTTCAAATATCTGGTGGGCTATCATACGGAAGTTGGAGTGAGCTTGCTCTTGCTGCTACACAAACCTACAGATTGGAATCACTAGAAAGGGGATGTTTGCTAAATATTAGAAGGAATATCCTGGGGGGGGGAGAGAAAATTGACAGTGAAATAGAGTCTCGGAATGTGGTAGACTCCCATTCTTTCGAAGAGTTTAGAAGTAGGATACCTCTCAGGATACTTTAGCAGAACAGTTGAATTAAATGACTTTTAGGATTCTGTTTCAACTCTATCATTTCACCTATTCTTTTTCTATGTCTTGGTAGGGAAAATAGAAAGGAATGGTGGACAAGTCTGAGGGTTGTGGTTCTTTTTCTCCTCCAGTTCCCCAACATTATGAATGTCTTCAAGGGCATAAAACTCAACACCGTCAGCACCCAATGTTTCTTATTTTCTGTGCACATATTCTGGAATGCCAACAAAATACCTCAGCAAAGTGAAGCCACTGCTTGGCACTAAAGACTTCTGTGAATCCACAATACCAGGTGGTGACTTGTACATGTGAATAAACCATAACAACCATTAACACATTCAGCCATGACACTGCTTGTCTTTAGAAGAACATTAGAACCATGGTCATGGAAAATGTGTCTGAGTTGAAGTCTGGGATGTTTAGGGCTTGAACATCAGATTTGTATATCACAAAATCAGATTCATACCAGTACAAATTGGTACCTTGATCTCTGTGCAAATGTGGTATTGACTGTCAGGAAGGCAGTTCGGCAAGCAGCAAACTCTCAGTCATGATCCCAGTATTGATATCCTGCATGACTCAAAGAGATGCATTGTCAACCAAGATAGAGGTAACATGCAACTTCCTTACTACAGCAGCTCCATTGTCTGCTAATCAGTTTCCAGGCAGAATTCAAACTGCTGTTAAAAAGTCCTATATGGCTCAGGTCCAGATAATTGGACATGCCATGTTCTACCACACAAGCCTGTTTGTTTTGATACCTTCTGGGGATCCCTTTGTTTATGTCCCACCACCCTTCACAGATATATCTAATGGAAACACAGGAGTGAGCTTTCTTGCAGACTATTTTCAAACTTTAGAACTCCATTCCTAGAGAAGTTAGAATACCTTCTTCATTGTCCAAGTCCCCCAATGATTTTATTCTACTCATACAGCCACCCTCTCTTCAAACTTTCTCTGTTTGCTGACAACTTCTTTGGTTATTTAATATTACTGTGGGCTTGAAGTAGGGTTTTTTTTTTCATGTCAGGAGCGACTTGAGAAACTGCAAGTTGCATCTGGTATGAGAGAATTGGCCGTCTGCAAGGGCGTTGCCCAAGGGATGCCCAGATGTTTGATTTTTACCATCCTTGTGAGAGGCTTCTCTCATGTCCCCGCATGGAGAGCTGGAGCTAACAGAGGGAGCTCACCCCAATCCCTGGATTTGAACTGCCAACCTTTCAGTAGCAGTCCTGTCTGCACAAGGGTTTAACCCATTGAGCCACCGGGAGTAGGTAGGTAGCTATCCAAATAAAATATAGGGAGCCCCCAAGTTACGAACAAGATGGGTTCTGTAGGTTTGTTCTTAAGCTGAATTTGTATGTAAGTCAAAACAGGTACATTATTTAAGTGTAACTCTAGTCATAGAGAGAAGGAGAGAGAGAGAGAGAGAGAGAGAGAGATCCAGACATGGGCAAACATCGGCCCTCCAGGTGTTTTGGACTGCAACTTTCTCAGTAGGCTGTTAGGAATGTGGGAGTTGAAGTCCAAAACATCTGGAGGGCCGAAGTTTCCCTATTTGTGCCTGATATATAGCTTTGGATAGCACAGGGAAGGGTTAACACTCTTGTGGTGTTTTTTTTTTGTTTTTTTTTTGTTTTTTTTTGTTTTTGTTTTTTTGGTGTCTGTGTTCAGAAGATTTCACCTTACTTTCTGTTCCTGTGATAACTGGATTTTGAAAATTTTGGGTTGTTGTGGAAACAAGGATTGGAGATAAAGCTTCAGTGGAGGCACCTTTTCCTCCTGATAACTCTTACAGGGGTGAATTTCCCTTCCTAGGGGGAGATATTTCTCTCTTCCTGTTGTCTCACCCCCATTTGTAACTAGGAGTTGTTTGTAAGTTGGATGTTTGTAGCTCAGGGACTGCATGTATTGCAGTCTGCAAAGTAGGACCCATGATCACCTTATGTTCAAGGCTGCAAACTGAATTAACTGCTATCTGGAAGGCTAGCCAAACTCCGGAACTAGCCTACCATTTCTACCATATGTATGTATAAAAATGTGCCAGTTCTAATCAGAATATGGTAGAGCCAAGTGCTTTCTGAATTTGAGTGCCATTAGAAACACAGTGCATTTTTGTCCTCTTTGTTTGACATCTGCTTATACACTCTGAAATTAAAAAATCCACCTCTATGCTGAAATAAAAAGAAGCTGCAACTTTTTTGTGCCAGTACATCCAAAACATTACTTCTTTTTTAATGCAAGGGGTTTTTCAAAGCACATTCTGTCCAATAATGGGCTCCTTCCAGAATATTAAAACTGCCTGGCTAATAGACAGGTTTGAAATATCAAATTTTCCAGGACAGTTTGAAATGTTTACAAGTGTCCCTTTCCCACAAGATAACAAAGTTCCATATGCATGAAATAAGGTAGTTCATAGATAGCTTTCTTTGCCATCCAACAGAGCGTGCCCAGGAATGGATGAGACTCTCAGACCATCTTTTTTTTTTTCCACTGCAAGAGTCCATAAAGTTCCAAGAGTCCTCTGTGGAATTCAATCTTCAGAAGCAGATGCCATAAAACAAAAAAGTAAAAGATCACTAGAGATTCCTTTTGCCATATCATACACAGTGGCCTATATTCCCTACCAGATACTAAGTATACTTTTCCTAAACTACTTACCGTATATACTCGAAGATAAGCCGAGTTTTTCAGCCCTTATTTAAGAGCTGAAAAAGCCTCCTCCAGCTTATAATCAAGTCAAGGTCAAGGCCGGCAACAGAGCCTGCAGGCTATTGCTTGCAATATGTGATCTATTTCTCTCTTCTACAACCTTATTAGTGTGCTTTCTTTTGCAAAGCCTCCCTCGCTCTTAATCAAGGGAATGTTTTGAAAAGAGAAAGACACCCTTGCAAGTCAGGAAGAAGAAAAATATATATTCATTAATCTTATGAAAGCTTTTCTCCCTGAAATATTTGTTAATCTCTCCTACAGATATATAGGCATTAACCCCTTGCAAGCTTTTGCAGTCTCTATGTACCTTTATATGTGTATCTATCTATATACATTAATTTTAATATATGAATTTCCCCTCATATGTTTGCAGGTCTTTCAAAATTTTTATACATATAGATCCATGTACCTGTGTATCTGTAGCCATACATATACATTATTTTTATATATGAATTTACCCTCATATGTTTGCAAGTCTCTGCAAATATCTATATAAAGAGAGATGTCTGGATAGATAAGAATATATTCTTACCTACCTATATATAGGGCTTGCAAATATTACAAGTTGGAAATGAACACACAGATATATATAGACATGTCTAGATAGATATGAATGTGTGTGTGTGTGTGTGTGTGTGTGTGTGTGTGGCTTGCAAATATTGTAGGGGAAATGCATGTGCGCGCACGCACACACACACACACACACAAGGGATTTGCAAACATTTCAGGGGGAAATGCATATGTGAAATTAGTATCTATAATTATAGATCTATATCTAGCTCTACATTGTTTATATAAGCATTGAATGTTTGCCTGTTACTATGTTGGAAGCTGGCCTGAGTCCCCATGGGGAGATAGGGTGGGATCCAAATGAAGTTTTTGTTGTTGTTGTTGTTGTTGTTGTTAGATTATTATTGATACCATATTGTTTTTGTTGCCCCTACTTTTCCATTTATAGAGCTAGTTTATTCTTTGAAATACGGTAAACATTTAACCTACTGATGCCTCGATTAATGAAATTTTATTGGTATCTATTTTTATTTTGAAATTTACCCGTAGCTGCTGCATTTCCCACCCTCGGCTTATTCTCGAGTCAATAAGTTATCCCAGTTTTTTGTGGTAAAATTAGGTGCCATATTTGGGTCAGCTTATACTTGAGTATATATGGTAATTAAATATATTTAGCTAAGTACCCTCTACTTCCTGTCTCCACCCCTACTCCACCTCATAGAAAGGTCACTTATTATCCCTGCTTCAATTGCTGGCAGAAGGAACTACCTTTTCTCCATGCATCCAATTCCCAATAAGGTTAGGTATGTGTATTATCATAATGGTATTAGTGTCAGAATCATGAGTAGCTGGGCATTTATCAGACAAGTCAGGCAAACGACTTATCACATGACATTGCTCCTCTATTATTGTTCTCCTGGTAGAAGACAGCCTGGAAAGCGCTTCTTTTACAAACATGAATTGTCTGTTAATTCGGTGTCTTACCAAGAGTACAGTCAAAAAGAAACAAGACACTGTGGTAAGTCCTGCTGTTATCTGACTCTAATTGTGATTTTCCTGCCCTGTTTAATAAACTTCTAATCAGCAATTCTGAAAACAAATAAGTTAGGAATGAGTAAATCTAGTTCATTTGTGATGGTATCTCCCTCCAGAGAGATTAGCGAAGATATATAATTGCACTGACAAATGTTGGAAATGTGGGAAAGAAAAAGGCACATTTTACCACATGTGGTGGTCATGCAACAAGGTAAACAACTATTGGAAACAGATTCATGTATATCTCGAAAATTAAATATTAATATTGAACACAAATTTCAAAATGACACCACAAATGACACCTTTTGAACATGCTCGATGAAGAACTAGAAAGGAAATTCGGAAAAAATTGTTTTACATGACAGTGGGAGCTCGAGTGGTATATGCCAGATATTGGTAAACCTCAGAGACACCTCTCTTAGAAGAAAGGGAAAAATATATTACAGATTTATTGATCATAGATAAAATAACTGTACTCTTAAGAGGAGAACTTTTAGAGAACTTTGTTAATAAATGGCAACCAATGATCCAACATCTCAATGTAAAATTAATCTAAAAACGTATAGAGGGGAACCTATAAAACTGTAGACAAGGAAGAAACGGTACTAGTTTGGAGCTTATTATACCTTTATATGTACTATTTTAATAGAAGATTGTGACCCCTTAAAGAAAATTATTATTGAACACTAATCGCTGGGAAGTACTGCACTGCACTGTATGCAACAAACAGTTATAAATGTATGTCTATTTGAATAAATAAATAAAATCTTTTACAAAGAAAATAAATAAGTTAGGAATTAGTAAATCTAGGTAACTATTTCATATTCACAGTTGCAATTGAACCACAATTTTGGTACTATTGCCACAGTTGTACATTTACTTAAAGTTATTTAATTCACTAGAGCAACTTCCAGGTAGAGTCTGAACTCAAAGTCTGAACTTTTCAAAGGCCCCAGTTCCTTTCTTTTCAGTGTCTCTTATATCAGTCTACAGTAAAGGTTGCAGGAAGGAAGATGGGAAGAAGTGTCTCTTACTATGTCTGTAATAAGAAATCAACTTCCTTTGGTTGTTCTCAAAACTGCTGCGTGTGGAAATGTGTTCAAGTCACCTGAGAAAAAAGCATCTGCCAAAGAAACTTCTTTCCACAACGTTTTGTAGTGTCCACCCAGCCCATCCTACTCCCTCTCCTCCTTAACCTCTGCCTAGCTGCTAGATTTTAGCTGCATCAGCAGAGGGAGGCTGGTGAAGGAAAGCTAGAGAAGCACATACTTTGGTGTTAGACGTGCACTAAATAATAAAATAACAAATAATAATAATAATAATAATAATAATAATAATAATAATAATAATAATAATACAAACTTTATTTATACCCCGCCACCATCTCCCCGTGGGGACTCAGGGCGGCTCACAATGTTACAAAAGTAACAGCACAAATACATTAACAATACACACAGTTTAAAACACAAGGAGATAATAAAACAAGTTAAAACAAAGATTTAAACAACAATAATAATATCAATAGTAATAATATCAAACAACCACCAATGCGATTCAGTCAACTTCAAAGGTGGGGGGACTATAGCAGCAATATAAGATAAAATCATTAGATTAAAATATCCCAGTGAAAGGAACCTAATAACATTCAGAACAGAATTATAATTATAATGAGGCTGGTCAAAGCAAAGAAGTGGAAAAGAATGAGTTTTTGTGTACTAGCCAATATTATTGCAGCCATGTGTTCCTATCTATAACAGACAAGGCAAAAGCAGCTGCCTCCAGAATCCCATGCTGAGCATGTACAAGTAGCAAAACAGCAAAACAGAGAGAAAGTGGAAGAACAGATAGGTCTACCTTTCCAACAACCTCCACCATGTTAAAGAAGCATGGATAGATAACTTTGGCCACCCAAATGGAAATCATAAGTATATTGGAGGCTAGTGAACGGAGAAAAAAATCCTGGATACATTTAGAGGTCGCCCTCAAATGACTTCTAAGAAATTCAGAACGTGCTGAATTGCTGTGAATTTTCCAGGCTGTATGGCCAGGTTCCAGAAGCATTCTCTCTTGACGTTTTGCCCACATCTATGGCAGGCATTCTCAGAGGTCTGAGGATGCCTGCCATAGATGTGGGCGAAACGTCAGGAAAAAATGCTTCTGAAACATGGCCATACAGCCTGAAAAACTCACAGCAACCCAGAAATTCCAGCCATGAAAGCCTTCAATAACACACACTCAGAATGTTTTTGTAAGCTTTTCCTGAGTTGGCGGATTTGTTTCACACATGCAGATTGTAACTTTTGAATCAAATATTTGCTGAAACTTGTTGTTCTGCTCTTGTTTTTGTGTGGCATGAATCTATCTCTATTCATTCCATGTTACTTCTGCTTCAAATTTTCTGTTAAAGAAGTATTGCTGAGGAACACATCTGCTTCACTAATGGAATTCTATGGTTAAAGCAAAATATGCAGCTCTGGATCTTCCAGCTGTTTAGTGTTTCACCTCCCAGGGGAATCCTCTTGCATGGTCAATAATGACATCTTCTGGGAACTGGTGTTCAAAGATTCTGGAGGCCCAGATGTTGAGACTAAGAACCACTGTGTTAAAGTGTCAGCTTGTAGTCCCACACTGAAGGCCCAGATGTTAAGGTTAAGAATCATTACATTAGAGTGTCAACATATAGTCCTGTAGAGACTTACTTGTTTTGGCTAAGATTCTGCATTGCATTTGTAGCTTGTAAGTGTTGCCAAGAATGACCTAAGTAATTAACCCTTGAAGCCCACCTCAAGAGTTTAAAATACTCCAAACAATGAAGATATGCAGTATGAATAAGTGGGCTGCTTCAGGATGTCATAGCCACCCCCCTTCCACACCCAAGCCAGGATGTGATGAAGAGAAGCTCCCCATTTGACTCCATTGCAGACCTCCAATGCTTGGAGTGACTGTCTAGACTAGAACAGTGGTGCTCAACCTGTGGGTCCCCAGGTGTTTTGACCTACAACTCCCAGAAATCCCAGCCAGTTTACCAGCAATTAGGATCTCTAGGAGTAGAAGTCCAAAACATCTGGGGACACACAGGTTGAGAACCATTGGTCTACAGTTTAAAGTAGGTTGTGGGGAAGAGACTTGTGAACATGGCAATACTGCCATGATTGTGAATGCATAGCCTAGTTGAAAATGAGATACCGCAACTACTAATCCATAGCTTAGATCATAGATATGTGACTACAATGCAGGATGTCAGCCAATGTTTATTAGAATTATTCTGTACCTTTCTCCCTGCCTTCATGACATTCAAGGTGGTAGATAGTTAAATCAGATAAAACAAGTTCAATTACAGAGATAAAAGAGATTAAAATGTAATGACAACTCCAAAAGGAATTCAAATACAGGCAGTCCCCAACTTATGAAGGTTTGTTCTTTAGTTGCATTTGTTTGTAAGTCAGAACAGGTACACTTTATGTGTTTTTGTATAGTACAGGGAAAGGTTACACCCTGTGGTTTTTGTTTTACTGTCTGTGCCCCTGTTCAGAAGATTTCATCTCATTTTCTGATCCTGTGAGAATTGGATTTTGAAAAATTGAGCTTGTTGTGGAAGCAAGGATTGATGATAAAGTTTCAGTGGAGACCCCTTTTCCCCATGATAATAACTCTTCTAGGAATGAATTTCCCTTCCAAGGGGAGATTTCTCTCACTTCCTGTTGTCTCACCCCTATTGTTAACTATGAGTCGTTTGTAAGTCGAATGTTTGTAACTTGGGGAATAACTGTACATCAATCAAAAGAAGGAAAAACTTAGCAACAATAACTCACTACTTGATTAAAAGTAGCCCACTTAAAACTATATGAGAAAAGTGAAGACAGATAAATGGTTGAGCTTTTCCATAATATTGAACCACATTCAAGGAACTGGTCAGCAGTAGATTATAAACCTTCTGTGTTTTCTTTCCCCTTTAAATATATTCCATTGACTATCTACACTTCCCTTAAAACATGCTGTCCAAACTAGCTCCAGCTGTTGCTGTCACAATGCTGAGTCAATGTGATACCACGGAAAGTAATAGTTAATAATCAGAAAAATGTAAGTTTGCCATGAAAATCTCAGTCTCTTCAAATGAAGCAGCTGTATAGAAATAACAAATCACAGCCAAATTTTCCATCATAGTCTTGTGCTAATGGCCAGAATTATATAAGGGATTTACATATATGTGAGCACTGTAATTATGGTGGTATGCAGTGAATCATGGCCTGATGCCCCCTTCATTTACAGGATGCAGCAGCTGCAATTGACAAAGGTCTGTTTCCTTATCACTTATGACGCAGCTGACTGCCATTTCTTCCTTCTTCCACTCTTTCCATAAGTGATCTCTAGTGTAACAGATCGAATCATGGTCTCTGTCACAATCCCCTCAAGACAGAGATTGGTCAAGGGGAACATCAAGCATTTGCTTCCCAGTGGACTGGAAAATAGATCTCCACCAATTGCAGTGACTCCTTCCCCAATAAGGAGGAACTGAGGGATTAAACTAGGGGCTACAAAGGGAACATGAATATGTAATAGACACTAGTGCATAACTCTAGGTTACATATTCATAACTGCCATAAAGTTTTCCAACCAGTCTTCTTTTCAAGATAATGGAGGAGCAAAATATGGGTATTTGATGCTGTGGGGAAAATTAATAGTGTACCTTAAAGCTTTAAGAAATAGTCAAAATCACAATAAGGATTTTTGAAACTAATAATAGTGCTCCGTGTGTGTGTGTGTATCTGTGGTAAGCGTGGTTGGCAGGAATATCCTGAAGCGACTAGAGCTATAGCTCTCCAGTCCCTCTAGGAATTATGGCTGGCAGGTATTTGCCCACACTGCATTATTTATAACATCTGCACAGTGACATTCTGCAAACCACCGCCTATTGGAACTGACACACTTGCTCAGAGCAGGGGAATGGCATTTCATCAGGCATAAAATATTAGCATTTCAGTTCGGGTGGGGGGGGGGAGAGAGAGAGAGACAAAGTTCTTCCTTCACAGGAGAGGACTTACCCTGCATATTTGAGTGTTTATTTCTCTTGCTGAATTGTCATTCATAAGAAATATGAGATCAGCAGGAGCAGCAGCCATTTTTTTTTTTGCTCCCAGGCTCACTGTTGGCTGCATGGATTGCATGTCACAAACACTAAAAAGTAACAAAACCTCACTTCTGGTCTTAAAATATGGACATTGTTTGATGGTCAAGGGCACACTGTAAATGGTAAAATGTGAATGACCACTCCTAAAGGATTCCGGGAGAGGTTATTCACCTGCCCTTTTTTTAATCAGAAGTCTGGAGGAGGTGGGAACTGCAAAATAGCTTAGAGGCCTCATGTGGCCCAGGACTATACCTTGCCTGTTTATGTTAATACTTCCTAATAAAAGTTGACTTCTGTATTACAGCATGTCTTTGGTACTCAAACTCAGCCAACATGGCTGTTGTGCTTCCCCGAGACAGCAGCCATACAAAAATGTTTAGGGAGGGGGGCAATACACCTGCAGTCTAGTAGTTGGCATTGCCCATGCTATTTTCACCAAACAATCAATGAAGAGTTCCATGCTGTATCTTCAATTATCCTATTGTTCGCTTAAGCATTAATTATCCTAGACATAGTGATCCTGGTTCATTTCATTAAGTAGAACATCTTTCAGATGTGAAGCCAGAAACAGAAGTGAAAGAAACAAGAAAAGGGGGGGGGGGGGGGAATATGCTGTAGTGATTAAGAAAAGTCTCCATCTGTAACTGTGACCTTTGCAGTCAGAAATGACTCAGTGGTCCAAAACATTAAGAAATCAATTGATAGATAAAAGCCCACACAAGTGAAATGGCAGCATATTGGCTTGATAACATGACTCAAATATGCATATGACTACAAACACGGGAAAAGACTGGACAAGAGTAGGTTTCATGCTTGACATTAAATCATGTTATGGAATCCTTGAGCTCAGGAAAGTCTGTTTTGATTATTAGTCACAGAATCTCACAGTCAGTGGCCAGTAGCATGTGCCATCACAGCAAGGGTTTTCAGAGTCCTGATGCCCAGCTCAGAACAGGGGCATCTCCCAATTAATGAAGAGCTTCCTAGTAACAACAAGCAGCAAGGTGTCTCTAATAATGGCAGGCCCTCATAATTGGAAGAAAAGAAACATCAGTACTTGTATATACAGTAGAGTCTCACTTATCCAATGTTCTGGATTATCCAACACATTTTTGTAGTCAATGTTTTCAATATATCGTGATATTTTGGTGCTAAATTTGTAAATACAATAATTACTACATAGCATTAATGTGTAATGAACTACTTTTTCTGTCAGATTTGTTGTATAACATGATGTTTTGGTGCTTAATTTGTAAAATCATAACCTATTTTGATGTTTAATAGGCTTTTTCTTAATCTCTCCTTATTATCCAACATATTCACTTATCCAACGTTCTGCCAACCCATTTATGTTGGATAAGTGAGACTCTACTGTATATCAACCAGACATATGAGCTCTAGAATTGCATGCTGACCCTTTGGATTCATGTCTCTGTCTCACTGATCAAGCTTTTTGTTTCTTTCCTATATGTCCAAGTCACTTGTTGTTCTTCCAAAAAGTATTTTATGATCCTTTTTCTGAAAAGAAATTAAGAATGAGTCTCTTTTCTCAGGATGGTTCACATTCACATATAAGAGTCAGATTTTGGGAACTCTGCTACCAAAATTAGGTGTTCTTTTTTCTACCCAAGATGGATTACCTGCAACAATAAATCTAAGTTTATTTTTTAACCTTACAAGAGCATCATATGCATTTTCATATCATTTTTTCTGGGGCCAATTCTACATGATCTTAATACCTTTTAATTTGTTCTGTCTACATGAACCTGGTTGACTTTGGTTTAGGATTTTTCTAATGGTAATTGTGCCGTCGCGCCTGGGGCTGTACTCTTAGTGAAAGAGGCATGGACGTGACATCTTTCCCCAGGGGATTGCTTCTTGCCCTCCTTTAGGGAAACTGGAACTCCCAAGGACCAAAACACTGTAGTTAACTCAAAAACTGGGTTTATTCTTCACAAAGGGGGTAAAAGAAAATATACATTACAGTCTTTGATTGTTTAAGTCCATGAAGCTTGTCCAAATCCCTCTTTCTCTGGCTGTGAATGCTGGAGCAAACTCAGCCTCAGTCCAACGACCTATATCTGAAGACAAGAGTCTTCCTCTGTTGCCAAAGGACTGATGTGAAGGCGCTTGAGACTCCTCAACGTTGTTCAGGTTGGCCCTGAACATGAAGTGTGAGTCCCAAGGGTAAGAACCTCAGAATTGGTGCTGAGAGGTAACTTTTGAAGGGCTTTTTGAGCCAAGCCTCTCTTTCACGTCCATCCGATAGAGAACTTGCTGATGGAATGAAAAGGAGGAAACACAGTCCTACTCCAGGAAGAGGTGGAGCCAAACAGTTTTGCTGAGTGAGCAATGTAACAGGTACAAACAACATTGATTGACAGATATAAATAACCAATCCAACTACATTTACAGGGTAAGGGCAAAATCAGGCATGATACAACAATTCAAATCTTGAAACTTATAGTTTGACATATAGATGGCGCCACTCGCGCCGTCACAGTAATGATATTTTAATCTGGCTCATTTGAGTGAATAAATGCCACAATAGTTTAAAGCAGCCATCTTTGCTCTACAGTTTCTGTCATCCTTGACCACAGCCATTGCAGCATGGAGATAATATAAATTATAGTCCAACATATTTGGAAGGTGCCAGACAGAAGGTCATGTTTGCTGGAGGTGGTTTATAGCATTGTTTTTAAAGTACTCTATATGGGGCACCAGCAATTGGTTTTTCTCATTTTGCCAGGGACAGGTACCATATTTATGCCATATCATTATAGCATTCACACCATTCTTGGAAACTCTCCATAGACAAAGAGCTGATAGCTTGCAGTCTGCCACTGATCCAAAGACTGCCAAGTTTGAGTAAAAGTAAAGGTTTCCCCTGATGTTAAGTCCAGTCATAACCGACTCTGGGGGTTGGTGCTCATCTCCATTTTTAAGCCGAAGAGCCGGCGTTGTCCATAGACATCTCCAAGGTCATGTGGCCGGCAAGAGCATGGAGCGTCATTACCTTCCCCCTATTGATCTACTCACATTTGCATGTTTTCGAACTGCTATGTTGGCAGGAACTGGGGCTAAAAGCAGGCGATCATTCCGTTCCTGGGATTTGAACCTGGGACCTTTTGGTCTGCAAGTTCAGCAGCTCAGCGCTTTAACACACTGTGCCACCAGGGGCCCCGTGTTTGAATAGCATTGGTTTAAATTAAGCATGTATATAACAAAGTAAACTTCCACTGAATTACGTTCAAAAATATGTGCTCTTGAGATAAGAAATTAAGATCTTCTCAATAATTAGGATTAATTTTGGCACATTAAATCCATTTGGTGAAGGGGGGAATTATGTACACTAAAAATAAATCCAGTTGAATTCAATGAGACCTTCTCTCACATAAATCTAGATAGGACTGTAATTTTAGTCAGCTATTTTCATCCAAGTATATACTTCTCCTCCGGTATGTTAATAGATAAATGTAACTTTTCTTCCTTGTTCAAGTTCAAACATTTTCGTAAAACCACTGTCACAAGAACTAAAAATACTACGGTGGGACTTAATGGCAAGTTGATCACTGTGTTTTAGATTAGGGTTTCCTTTATTACTGGTTTAGATGCAGAGGTCACTACGATGTCAGCTATTATTATACTTTGAGAAGTCTAAACTCTGTGCCTACACATGCAAAAATGACAAGTTTTTAATTATTTGTGTCTTACTTAAGAACAAAAGGTAAAGAAGTTCTTCAAAGCGGGGGGCCAGGTTTGTTTCTTAGGCCCTTTCCACACAGCTGTATAAAATCCCACATTATCTGCTTTGAACTGGGTTATATGGCAGTGTGGACTCAGATAATCCAGTTCAAAGCAGATATTGTGAATTATCTACTTTGATATTCTGGTTTATGTGGCTGTCCGGAAGGGCCCTTAGATTTCAGCTTCAGGAAACACACATAAACCCATATATCTCTATTTATCTCTATCTCTATCTCTGGGCCCTTTCAGACAGCCATATAAACCAGAATATCAAGGTAGATAATTCACAATATCTACTTTGAACTGGGTTATCTGAGTCCACACTGAGTCCATACACACACACACATATATAGTGTATACACGCAGAGAGCGCCAGTGAACAAAGTAGCTATTCAGCAGCACTGTGTGTGTGTGTGTGTACAACTTTCTATCATCGAGCAGTCTGGCAAACTAATTGTCCCCATATGTTTGGACTACATCGCCCAACATCCTTTCCAGCACACTCTATTGAAGGAAGGTTGGTCATAGACCAAAAATAATGGATGATAGTATTTATGAAGGGTGTTATATTTATGAAGGATGTTGAAGGCTATATCCACATTGCAAATGTAAAGCAGTTTGGCACTGCATTAACTGCTATGGCCCAATGCTATCGAATTCTGGAATCTGTAACTTTGAGAGATATCAGTCTGGAATCTCCTTTTTTGTAAATTGAATCCATTGGTTCACAACCTAGTCTTTGCAACAGAAGAAAAGAAGTTGCTCCAACCGTCACTCTTTATCTATTTGATGATGGTTATGATACCTCCTTGCAAATGTTTTTCCTTCACTGGGCTATACATATGCAACTTCTTTCACCATTCCTCATAAAGCTTGGTTCCCAAAATCTCCTCTGGATGTATTCCGGCATGTGCAGGGTTTTGATAAATGGTGATGCTTGGAACTGAACAGAGTAGTCCAGTTGAGAACAATATGGAAGTAGTACTGTTAATTCTCATGAACTAGAGATCATCAAATTATTTTGATAAGGAGAGTTTGGGCTAATTTCCCTCCACACACTGATATACTTTTCAAAAAGGAAGTTGAGAGCATATTGGGTTTTACTTGCAAAATTCACATTATCTGCCTTTAATTATATTAGTAGTAGTAGTAGTAGTAGTAGTATGACACAACAAACAAGATAGATATGCTCGATTTCGTTTCATAAAAGCACAAGTCGGACACTTCCCAAGCGTCTAGGACTGTGTGATGTATTTTCGGATGATGTGCGCAGATCCCAGTAGGGTGGCCTTTTGCAGTTGGCAGTTCGTAATTTTGTCAATGTCTATTGTTTCCAAATGCCTGCTGAGATCTTTTGACATGGCACCCAGTGTGCCCATCACCACCGGGACCACCTGCACTGGTTTCTGCCAGAGTCTTTGAAGTTCAATCTTGAGGTGCTGATAGCGGCTGAGTTTTTCCTGTTGTTTTTCGTCAATTCAACTGTCACCTGGTATGACAGTTTTTCTTTTCCACAACTGTGATGTCTGGTGTGTTGTGTTCCAGAACTTTGTCAGTCTGGATTCGGAAGTCCCACAGACTCTTTGCGTGTTCATTTTCCATTATCTTTGCAGGTTTGTGATCCCACCAGTTCTTTATGGCTGGGAGGTGGTATTTGAGGCATAGGTTCCAGTGAATCATTTGGGCCACATAGTTGTGCTTCTGTTTGTAGTCAGTCTGTGCGATTTTCTTACAACAGCTGAGGATATGATCCATTGTTTTGTCAGCTTCCTTGCACAGTCTGCATTTTGGGTCATCAGCTAATTTTTTTTGATCTTGGCCTTAATTGCATTTGTTCTGATGGCTTGCTCCTGGGCTGTAAGGATCAGGCCTTCTGTCTCCTTCTTTAGTGTCCCATTCATGAGCCACAGCCAGGTCTTCTCCTTATCAGCTTTTCCTTCAATTTTGTCAAGGAACTTTCCATGCAATGTTTTGCTGTGCCAGCTGTCAGCTCTAGTTTGTAGTGCAGTTTTCTTGTACTGGTTTTTTGTCTGCTGTGTTTTGAGGAGTTTCTGATTTGTGACTTCAATCAAAGCAGGTTCTTCACTTTGCTTTACATATTCTGCCAGAGCATGTTCTTCTTCTTTGACTGCTTGTTTTACTTGTAAGAGTCCTCTGCCACTTGATCTTCTAGGCAGATATAGCCGGTCAACATCACTGTGAGGGTGCAGTGAATGATGAATGGTCATGAGGTTTCTTGTTTTTCTGTCCAAATTGTCCAGTTCCGCCTGTGTCCAGTTTATAATGCCAGCAGTATATCTTATGACAGGTATGGCCCAGGTGTTTATGGCCTTGATGGTGTTGCCTCCATTGAGCTTGCTTTTGAGAATTTTTCTGACCCTTTGTGTGTATTCTTTGATGACCACAGTTTTTACATGTTCATGCTTGATGTTGTCCAGCTGTATTTATAGGTCTCTGGCTGGTGACACTTTATTGTTTGGCCATTAGGCATATTTATGCCCTCACTTTCAATGATTTTTCCCTTCTTCAATGCCATTGTTGAACATTTCTCCAAACCAAACTCCATGCTGATATCAGTGCTAAAGATTCTGACAGTGTTAGTCAGAGACTGGAATCAGTTTCAGATTTCCCATACAGCTTCAGGTCATCCATGTACATCAGATGTAAAATTTTGTGAGATTTCTTAGATGTTTGATAGCCGAGATTTGTTTTTTGTAAGATTGTTGGTAGAGGGATCATGGCAATAATGCAAAGCAAAGGGGACAATGAGTCTCCCTGGAAAATTCCTCTTCTGATATTGACAAGTCCATAGCTTTCATTCCCAACAGTTCAGTTTTCCAGTGATCCATCATGTTTTCAATAAAGGTGCCAACGTTTTTACTAATCCCGATAGCGTCCAGGCACTTGATGATCCAGTTGTGTGGGAGTGAGTCAAAGGCCTTTTTGTAGTCAATCCATGTCGTGTGAAGATTAGCTTTTCGGCTTTTACAGTTCTCCAGAATCATTTTGTCAATTAATAACTGGTCTTATGTGCCCCTGCTTTCCCCTGTTTGTTGCCTTTTGTGCCCGTTTGTTGCCTTTCTGTTCATCTGGCAAGATGATTTTTTCTTCAAGATAGTCTTGAATTCTGTCACCTATGATGCCAGTCAGTAGTTTCATTTCAGTTGTTATTTCCATCTGTTCCATTTTGTTCTGTGAGAATTTTCCTTCAAACTCCTTTATCCACCCAGTGTCTTTGTTGTAGTTCTTATCATTTTCCCAAAGTTCTTTCCAGAACTTCGTTGTTGCAGTTTTCTCTGGCTTTATGGTTACTGTGTCTGTTGTTTGGTTCAGACTCTGGTAAAACCGTCTTTGGTCTGATTGAAACAGTTGATTTTGTCTGTACTGAATGATTCTGGCTTCATATCTTTCAATTTTTCTAGCTGTTGCTCTAATTTGTTCTTTCACTATTTCCAAAGCTTCTTCTATTTTTCTGGTGTTCAGCCAGTACTTTCTGATCAGGTATTGCTTGATTTTGTCATTCTTCAATTTCTTCTCTTTCATATTTTTCAGGTTACTTGCATCTAATCTAAGATTTTTGAAAAATTATTATTATTATTATTATTATTATTATTACTATTCCCTGTCTGATTTTCCACCCTTCCAACCACAACTGTCACATCAAATATAGAACAAAAATATCTAGAAAACAAACCCACATTTATTCTTAGTCCACTCGATGACTAAAGCATTTTCTTAAGTACATTTCATCATTCCTGGCTACTTTCCTGGTTTAGCCTTTGACAAAGCTCTTGGAAAATAGGGTTCCAGTGTGGAGAACAGCCAAGCATTAGATAAGACATGAGGTGAACCGTTCCAGACAGCAAATTATAGGGTATCATGAAAAGGCAGTAATTTACTGAGCGTTTGATTTCATATTCCCTTCACCCTCATGGGCTAGTATCATTTGTACTTTCTACCGCAAATATTTAGATGTTTTAAATAATCTCAGAAGTCTAAATGAGATTACTGTCCTTTCTGCTTCTCACTCATGCATTTCAGGAATTCAAGGTCTAAAATGTGGTCCATCCGGGAGTGATTGGGTCTGAGATTAAAACATATTTATTGAGGTTATATTTTCTCCTCTGTCTTTCTCTTCCCACCCAACCCCCCTGTCTTTCTCTTACTTCACATCTCTATGTGGTTCTTAATGCCCAAATTTAGGAGGTACAGAGGAAAAACTGCAATAGAAAAGGAGAAGGCAAACTTTTCTTGCAATGTTGCTAAACTTTGAAACCCACACGCCCCGGTTCATTGTACACAAGCCCTCTGTATTTGATGTACAATGCTACTTCTGAAAGTGTTGGACAGAGTGAAGGACTCACGGACTACAAGCAGCTGGAGGAGCTGGTTGCAGCCCATGCCCCCTCTGAATCTCATCACTATTCTCTCCAGTGCTCAGCATCAGTATTTGCAGGCATATGGTCTTTAGACTGGAGAGTCCCTTTAAGTATTAGGTTAGCAGCTATTCATCATTGGAAGACCTCTTAACTATTTTGTTTTTGCTTTTTTCCTCCTTTAAAAATGGCATCCTCAACACAGAAAAAAGGAGTTCAATTTAAATTAAACTACATGGCAAAATGGAATGAAATAAAAAAGGATCTTGAACATTGGAAAAACCTAAATTTGTCACTATTGGGATGAATAGCGACAATAAAAATGAGTATACTACCAAAACTACTCTATTTATTTCAGAATATCCCAATAATAAGAAATATCAAAATATTCAAAGATTGGAATAAAGAGATAACTAAATTTATATTAAAGAACAAAAAACCCAGAATAAAATATACTACAATGATCATTCCAAAGATGAAAGGTGGATTCAGTCTCCCTGACTTCAAATTATATCACAAAGCTTGTGCTTTGGAATGGGTAAAAGACTGGGCAAATCTGAAAAAAAAAAATCTTGACACTGGAAAGGCATGACCTAAGAAAAGGGTGGCACGGTTAAATGTGGTATAGAAAAATTAAAGCAGAGAAGAATTTTGAGAACCACTTTATCAGATCAGCCCTGATAAAAGTTTGGGATAAATATAAAAGTTATTTTTATACAAAAACACCATTATGGCTGTCACCATTAGAAGCCAGACAAAGAAGGTTATTAGGCTGGAAAAATTGGCCTGCTTATAAAGAAATGTTAAATAGATCAAATATAAATCAAGGCTTACCCCAGCTGAGAGATCTAGAAGAAATACAGAAGAACAATAAAAAGACCTCTTGGTTCCAATATATACAAATCAAAGAATTTTATAATAAAGATAAAATAGTAGGCTTTAACTTAAACAAAGGATTTTGGGATAACTTACCCCAAATAGAGAAGAAGAATATAACAATAAACTAATAGAATGGGCAACTGAAACGGAGGTGATTAAAAACTCAATGTTACAATAGGCAAAGAATATACGGAGACTGAGAAAAATGAGTGAATGGGAGCTAATTTGGATGAGAAAAATGGACTGCATATGCTATAGACCTTAAAGAAAATTGGCTTAACATACTACATACATGGTATCTGACTCCCACAAAATTGGGCCTAATGTATAAAAATATAAATAACAAATGTTGGAGATGCTAAGAACAAGTAGGCTCCTACTTCCATGCAGAATGAAACAAAATTTTAAAATTAGATTTGGAATTGAAGCCAGAACATTACTTATTAGGGCTTTTTGACACACAGGATATCGTCGATCCAAATAAAGATAAACTTTTTACTTTCCTTATTATGGTAGCAAGGATCATACGTGCTAAATTTTGTAAATCAGAAAATATACCCTCTAAAGAATTATAGATAGACAAAATTATAGAGATAAAAGAGATGGATAAATTAACATTTTTAATTTTAAAAAAGTACCGGTAGAGCCGTTGAAGAAATGGACTGGACAGCTATTGGAGATTATATTAAAAATGAACATAAGTAAAGGAAGAAGAGAAAGAAAATGGAAGAGTGAAGAACGGAAGTCAACCCCCCCCCCCCCCTATTTTTCTTTTTTGTTTTTGTTTTTTGTTTTAAATTGTTTTTTCCCTGGCCTGTTGCCAGACCCCCTTCTTTCCCGGAAACCATTTAAACTCCTCTTCCCTCCCCAATCCTGCTCCCAACCCCATTCCCCCTCCCCATGACTACCTATGTCCCCACAATGCTCCCCTACCCACTTGCCTGTCCCGTTATATTCCCTCTAGAATTTTATTTGTGGTGTATTAAAAATTGCATCAATAAAAACTATTTTATAAAAAAAGAAGAAAGGAATAATCACCATCCTTCATTCTCAACCCTGTAATCTGAATGGTACATAGAAAAATACTTCCTCTACTGAATTTAATTCTTAGGCCTTGATATCACTGGACCAGTCAAATTGTGTCAGCCTTAAAAATGGAGCAAACATATCCAAGTAACTATTCTATTCAGAGCTTGTTTGCCTCCCCAGCCTCCCCCGCACACATATTTTTGGTGACAACTTTTATTCCCAAAAGAGCCAAAATCCAAGTGCTGATCTGTGAAGGCAACCCAGATTTTCACAGTACATAGTGCCAGCATTTATTACAATTTACTGCAAGGGGCAATGTTTGGACTAACTGTCTTCATATTGATATAACAAAGCCAGGGCACCATTGTGCATCTCTGTATGTACAGTACAACCTTCATATCCTTGGAACAGGTCTCAAGGTTTCACATGTTTTCTCAAGGGAGCCATGGTGGTGCAGTGGGTTAAACCCTTGTGCCGGCTGGACTGCCGATCTGAAAGTTGGATGCTGACCTGAAGGTTGCCAGTTTGAATCGTGAGACGGGGTGAGCTCCTGTCTGTCAGCTCTAATTTATGGGGACATGAGAGAAGCCTCCCAGCAGGATGGTAACACATCCAGGCATCCCCTGGGCAACGTCTCTGTAGACGGCCAATTCTCTCACACCAGAAGTGACTTGCAGTATGTTCTCAAGTCGCTTCTGACACAATAAAAAAATGTTTTCTCCAGGCATTTTTTAGGTCTTCTAGCATGCTTCACCAGAAATGGTTTATATCAAAAGGGTTAACTATTAACCATACACTGTAAGTCCAGGAATGTATTTCCCATGGGTATGGGAGCCATACTGTACTCCCCCAGAAGCCAGACACAAGATTTGTTTAGAAACTTACAATGTTCATGTTCATATCAAGTACCTATGTGTGCAAACATATATTGCTTTGCAAAAACATTGACTCCTCACTTTGATTTTCCAACATGTCATTGAATTGCAACCTTGAATTAACATGGATTTAATTGGATTTATTGCTGCTCAATGTAAGCAAGTTACTTGACACTATGAAAGTGTAAAATATTTATATTGTGACAGTTGTTGGTTACATAAGTATTCAGCTTCCTACCCTCCAGACTTGGTAAAAATACCTTGGCAGAATTTACAACTGTGAGACTTTATTAGCTTGACACGTCTGGATCTTGCAGTTTAGCCCCATTTTTCTTGGTACAATTTCTCCAGCTCTGTCAGGTTGGATGAAGACTGCTGCAAACAGCCACTTACAAGCCTTGCCATATATTCTCAATTTAAATGAAATCTGAACTTTTCCAAGGAATTCAGTTTTTTGTTTTATACAACTCCGGTGTCACTGGTTATTTGGAGTTAACTGTCCTGTCCCGGCCGCAGGTCTATTGCAAACTGAAATAAATCTCCCTCTACAATCATTCTGTATTTACCGCCATCCATTTTAGCCTCAATCCTGACCAGATTCCCAATCACTGCTGAATAAAAGCTTCCCCACAGTTCAATGCTGCCACCATCATGCATCACCATGTGGATAGTGTCCTCCAGGCAATAAGTGCTGTTGGCTTTGTGCCATATACACAAATTGAGCCCCTGGTGGCACAATGGGTTAAACCCTTGTGCTGGCAGGACTGCTGACCGACGGTTTGAATTTGGGAGAGCGGGTGAGCTCCCTCTGTTAGTTCCAGCTCCCCATGTGGGGACATGAGAGAAGCCTCCCACAAGGATGGTAAAACTTCAAAACACCTGGGAGTTCCCTGGGCAACGTCCTTGCAGACGGCCAATTCTCTCATAACAGAAACGAGCTAAAGTTTCTCAAGTTGCTCCTGACAAGAACAAAAAATCGGTCGAGAAAACCTTTGTCCATGTGTTTCCCAAATTCCAGACAAACCTTGATGTGGGTTTCTTTCAGCAATGGCTTTCTTCTTGTCATTTTTCCATAAAGCTCAGATTAGGGAACGTCTGGGTGATAGTTGCCCCATGGACATTTTCTCCCATCTAGCTGCAGATTCAGGGGCTTTACAGAAATCAAACTTAGTTTTGTGTTTCTGCACAACTGTTTAGATTAGTTCTCGTACAAACTCTGGGATGTTCTAGAAAGAGATGTCTTCTATCTGAGTTCATGTGGCATCATTTGACATGGAGGTGAACTGCATTCAACCCCTTATGTAACTTCCAGACAGTATAGTTAGACATATCACAGGAAAAGAAGTAAATACTTAAGCAGCCCACTAATGTTAGTTTGTTTTTTAAGTAACTTCTGTGACACAATATAAGTACATCATGAGTACATCAAATGGTAACCATGCCAATTAAAGTTATTTCAGTTTCTCAGATACACCATCTAATGAGAGATATTTTGAAATTAAAAATTCAACTAAAACCAGAATTCTTTTTGTTGGGTTTTACGGATTTAAAAAACCATGGAAGAATAATTGAGTATGTGATCACAGCTCACAGAATACCCTAAGGCCAGAAGTGGAAGGAAGTGGCTATTCCATCATAAGAAGACTGACTAATGATAGATTGATGATTATATCAAATTTGTGTTTTAATAAAATATATTTCTTTTAAAAAAATCTCTTTCCATTTCTAGTCATAACATAATAACAAAAATGGAAAAGTCAAAAGTGTACATGTATTGGTGCCAGATACAATAGTATCTAACATTCCCCATAGTTTCTTATTTTCACTTCTATATATATAAAAGGGTAATGAAATTTCGGCCTAGGACAAAACAACAAAACTACACATCCCAGAAACACTAAACTTGGCAGCACAACCCCTCATCCATGCCTCTACGTTCATACAACAAAAAGCTCCAGCTACTCCAGAAAACGGCTAGGCTTTGAGGCTGCAAGGCTATTCACTGCTATTCCACCTGGCCAACAAAGGATTCCCATAAGCCACAGCAACGCGTGGCCGGGCAAAGCTAGTATCTTATAATTTACATTATCACCTGAAGACAAGATGACATTCCTGTCTGCAGATAGAATAGAAAATTCTTCCACATGCTGCCTACAGACGATGGAAAAAATAATTCCCCACATCTGGAGGAGAACAGGTTAGAGAAGAATAGTGTGAAATATAGGGACGCAAATCCTCAACTATTTCCTACGCTTGCATGTGAGGATGAATACTTATGGTAATTTTCTCCCCTAATTATGGGTAGAAATGAATATTCTTCCTCGGGGATCTCTCTGTATCACAACATTTCCAAACAGTTGTGAAAAAAATATATATCTCCTGAGCAGAAAAACACACAGAATCTTTCCCCTTTAAAAACTGTTTTTTTTCCTGCACAAATCATGAGGTTTTGCACCAAAAAACACATTTTTACCACGTACCCTATATATTCCTGTATATGTTTAGAAATCTTAGGGGAGACTTATCCACAAGTCAATATGAGTACTGTACCTTTGCTAATTTTTTAAAAAGGGAACCATCCTCTCATCTGAGTGAGTGTAAAAGGAAAATACCAGCTGGCCCCATGAGTCGTCATTAGCATTTCTCTCTTTCTGTGGAATGGCCTTCAACCTATATGGGAGCCATATCAAAATTCATAATTTTGGCCTCAAAATCTGCCCTTGATTTGAACATGATTATATATGCTAATCATTGCTTTGCAGCATCTCAGGACATTTAAAGTACTTGGAGAAAATTGTGAAAAAATCTTACTGGTCTATTTTTCTCTCTGACAAGGTTTTCTATCAAGAAACCCAGGTTTTGGACTGATATTGAAAAATTATGAATACAGTATGACCCCCATATCTGTGTAACACGTAAATGCAATTTTACTTCCCACATCCAAGAAAATGTTCTAGGTCCTCTGGTGTAATTCTATGGCACACTTCCACCAGAGTTGCATTGGAAGATTTAGACATGTTAGAAAGGTGTTTTCTGTAGGCACTTTCTAAATCCGTCAGAAAGTAGAAATGCAAGAGAAGTGTTCCTTCTAGTCCTTTATTAGGTTCTCCAGAGTGATTCTTTGATATTCTTCCAACAGAGATTTTTCATTTCAAAATAATTTGCTATTATCTGAACTTTCACGTTTCCACAGTAAGTTCAGGTACACACCCCCCACAGCTATATGAGCAATATTGTATTCTTTCTATTCCTAGGGGACTATCACTTACACACAAAACAACTATATGTGACAGAAATATTGCACAAATATGCCAGGTTTTTTTCCTAAGCGGGGTACTTCTTTTTCCAGCAACAAAAGCAAACATGCTTCAGAACTTCTTGCAAAGGTCATATTGTGATTCATTGCTGCTACCGTGCTACTGCTGGAGACACTTGCATTGTCAAAACAAATCTTGGCAAGACACAGACAAGTCACGGTGGCTGCTGATGACATGGATATATCTTAATCCTGTCCCTGTAAAGAAAATCTGGAGAGAGAAATGTTTCCCCTACATTGAAAAAGATGTGATATTGAAACCATGCAAGTATAAAGGATTAAAAACAAAAAACAAAAACAAAATTGCAATACAAAAAATGTGATTTGACTGTATGTGATGTGATTTAAAAGACTCTTGTACCTGTAATACCAATGTGCACATTAAGGTGTGTTTTCACTCAATAGAGCCAGCATCATCAAACTTATGAGGTGCTAGCCTTAGGTGGCAAGTGTATAAACATAAGATGTCAAGGGGAAAATTAGAGTGCTGGAGTTAGGGGCATAGTACGCCTATAAAAGTGAAAAAGCCAATAAAATGCTATACTTTTTTCTGATAGAACGTGTCTCCCTACATCGGCCATCATGACTCTGTTGTCATCTTCTGTCAGAACAAATCTTGACAAATCTGCCAGAAGATGACCATAGAATTGTGTTGAAGGACCTAGAGATTTCAAGACAGAACATTTTGATCAAATTTGTGAATAATCTGCAAAAGTGAAACCTCAAATATGGAGGGCCAACTATAATGCGAGTAGACCAAAGTGCACAATTTCTTAGAGGGAGGGTGCTTACTTAGGCAATCCCTCGTTGTCTGAGTATACTGGCCTTCCAAGTTCTTGGAAGACGCCTGTGTGAGAGTTTTTTTAATGTGTGGAAATCTGTGCACGGTCGATCAACACACAGTCTTCACATAGTGAGTGTCCTGACCAGTAGCATGGTTAACATGACAATGGTGGCTTCTCAATCTGTTGTAGCCTTCTTCTGCCTTCACAGCCATTGTGACATTGTTATCTTCCACCTGATCCGCCGTTGAGGTCTTCAGATTGTGTTCGGTCTGGAACCTCCCCCCGCCCCCCGTCCCCGTCCCCAGGAGTGCATGACTCCAATGGTTAAGGCCTCAGGTTCATTGGAACATGCAAGCTCCCTCACCACAGCAAGGTGACAACCCATTGTGGGGGAGGCATCACTCTTCCACGAGGGACATTGTTCCATCTGATGCTCCACCTCTGCAGCCACCCAGGTTTCTGCTGCATGTCCCTGTGGTGCAGAAAGGTGATAGAATGCCTTCCTGCACTATGGAGCTCTGCAACATGCAGGGCAGAAGATTTTTCCCCTTCTAGAAGCTTTATTCTTCAGTAGCTTTCAGTGGTGCCAAATTTCAACAGCTTCTTTCCATAGCAGTTAGTGTTGATACTTTGCTTTTGGCAGCAGATGGGACTACAGAGACCTATGCTACCGACTATCACTTGGAGGGAAAGGAAATGTAAAAAGTACTATCTGTGACTAGCAAGCTGAGAACAAATATAAGAAATATAAGCACAATGACTATAACAGAAGTAATGATTCTGGCACAATACTCTTGTATGATTGGTTCATCTAACACCTGTAGCAGGTCAGGAAATCATCCACGCTCAAACATGCTTATTAATTACAGTAGAGTCTCGCTTATCGAACGTAAACGGGCCGGCAGAACGTTGGATAAGCGAATATGTTGGATAATAAGGAGAGATTAAGGAAAAGCATATTAAACATTAAATTAGGTTATGATTTTCCAAATTAAGCACCAAAACATCATGTTATACAACAAATTTGACAGAAAAAGTAGTTCAATGCACAGTAATGCTATGTAGTAATTACTGTATTTGCAAATTTAGCACCAAAATGTCACGATGTATTGAAAACATTGACTACAAAAATGAATTGGATAATTCAAAACGTTGGATAAGCGAGTGTTGGTTAAGTGAGACTCTGCTGTTTCAACAGCTTCACATTGGCATTTCCCTCTAAAAGGCTTCAGAAAGCTCCATTGTTTGTCTTGTAACACACTGACCAGCCACCTTTCCAAAAAGTACTTAAAATGTTGCTCGTTCACTTCACTAGCTAATAAAAAGTCACAAAGTCAGTTGCCAATGGAAGAGAAAAACATATCATAATAGGAATAGTAAAGCTGAGGATGTCCAAACATAATGCCACCAAAAGGTTTTAAAATATTAGGAGGAAATATATTTCAAATAGTGAAAAGTGATAGCAGCACTTAGAAAATGCTGGAATAACTGGTCACATACCCTCCAGGCTCCAGCTCTCCCAATTTGGTAGAGACAGTCCCCAATAATCCTCTGTCATCCTGCTTTTTTCATCTGCTCTTAAAATGTCCTGATTTCAATTTCATTCTCCCAGTTTTCTCCTTTAGCTTCATGTTATTAACATTGGTGCTAACTGAATTCAACATGCAAAAATGAATTTCTGCAGCCTCTTCTAGTCTGTTTTATTTCTCTTACTAGCTTTTACCATCTTGTCTACATTGCTATGTGACTTGGCCAGGTGGTAATATTGTTTGCCCCACAGGTTCCAATCTTATCTGTGAAATGTTGGAGGGTAGTTATTTATTTATTTATTTATTTGTTTGTTTATTTATTTATTTACAGCATTTATAATCTGCCCTTCTCACCCCAAGGGGACTCAGGGCGGATCACATTACACATATAGGCAAACATTCAATGCCTTGACATACAACAAAGACAAGACAAATGCAGGCTCTGAGCTGGTCTCGAACTCATGACCTCTTGGTCTCAGCTGGCTTGCTCACTAGCTTGCACCACAGCCCGGGCCAGTTTACCAGCTGTCAGGATTTCTGAGAGTTGAAGGCCAAAACATCTGGGGACCCACAGGTTGAGAACTACTGCTTTAAATGGAAGGAGGAAGCCTAAGACTATTCAAAAATAGGCTGTACTTAAGCAGTGGAAAACTCTGAACTGTGGAATAGGCACACAGTCTCTATATCTGTTCAGAGGCCAAACCCAGCTCTAAATCAAATCCTGTATTTATGTAGTTTGCTAACAAAAGTCAAAATGAAGTTTTTCAAATGTTTTGCTGAAATTAAGATAAATTACACTCACGACATTCCCATTGTCTACTAAGGTAACAATCCAACTGAAAGGAACCAATTTATTCTTGATATATCCATACTGGTTATATATATATATATATCTACAACTGTGGAAGTTCACTATTAGGTTTGCCCTATTATCTGCCAAAAACGCTATTATTGGTACAGTAGAGACTCACTTATCCAACGTAAACGGGCCGGCAGAACGTTGGATAAGCAAATATGTTGGATAACAAGGAGAGATTAAGGAGAAGCCTATTAAACATCAAATTAGATTATGATTTTACAAATTAAGCACCAAAACATCATGTTATACAACAAATTTGATAGAAAAAGTAGTTAAATACGCAGTAATGCTACGTAGTAATTACTGTATTTACGAATTTAGCACCAAAATATCACAATGTATTAAAAACATTGACTACAAAAATGCGTTGGATAATCCAGAATGTTGGATAAGTGAATGTTGGATAAGTGAGACGCTACTGTACTTGTGAAATATAGCCAAACTCCTTTGGCTATATTTGGCTCCTAGTAGCCTTTCAATAAAGACGGTGAGACTATGATTCCAGAAACCAAACCTTTTTCAGTATCAGCTGGATAGGAATCAGTCATTCAACTGAACTTTTCATCTCCCTCCCTCCTATCTTTATCAAAAGCCATCTACTGTTTCAGGAAGAATGAGGGAGAACGCCACAATCCTTCATTTTTCTACCTAGAAATTCATAGTTCAATCTAACCTGGTGTTGTAAAAGCGTGGGAGGAAGTGAATTAGAGCAAAATTAATAATTAAACAGTGAAAATTGATGTGCCAGCCTAATGTAACTATTCAAGACTGCACCCTTTCATATCATTTCACTTGAATAATTGATTTGCAGCAATTAGGTGGCTCACTTGAGTTTTATATCTCATTCTAAAGAGGGTTCTCCCTGCAAGGTATGCCTGTGTTAACGAAAAGAAGTCTAAGCATTTGGTTATATGAATAATGAATCAAAATAGTTATTAACAATTTACCACAGTTAATTAGGTATTTAAGGGTTAGGTGTTTCAAATCACTGCCTCACAAGCTTATGCCATTAATAATGAATGTTACATTAACAAAAGGGACTCTGTCTTGTCCATCACAAAAGGTTGAATACGAAGAGCCAACTCTTTCCATGGAGTTTGACATTAGCCCTTTGGTGACAATAAATAGGTTTGTGGCATGTACCATTCCAGGTAGCAGAATGGACTAAGATTTGCAATCTACATGAAGAAAATTAGTAGGTCAGAAAGAAAGCATGCAGGTGTGTTACGGTTAGATAGGCATGTGTGCAGTTTAACTCCATAACAGTCTCCACTTGCAGTTCAAAACAAAATATTTTTCTGCCATTTTATAAGGAAACTAGCTGTGCCCGGCCACGCGTTGCTGTGGCGAAGTCTGGTGGTATGGGAAATAAAGTATTGAGGAATTGGTGGTAGTTAAGGTAAAGGGTAAAGGTTTTCCCCAGACATTAAGTCCAGTCGTGTCTGACTCTGGGGGTTGGTGTTCATCTCCATTTCTAAGCCGAAGAGCCGGCGTTGTCCGTAGACTCCTCCAAAGTCATGTGGGATGACTGCATGGAGCGGCGTTACCTTCCCGCCGGAGCAGTACCTATTGATGCACTCACATTTGCATGTTTTTGAACAACTTCTGGGTTGTTAGCTGGGGCTAACACTGGGGGCTCTCTCCGCTCCCCCAATTCAAACCTGCGGCCTTTCGGTCCAGAAGTTCAGCAGCTCAGCGCTTTAACACGCTGCGCCATCAGGGGATATTATTTCCTAAAGGTTGTGAATATACAATATTTCTGATTGGTTTTTGTTTGTTTGTTGGAGGCAAGTATGAATGCTGCAATTAGGAAAAATGATTAGGATGTAATGGCCTTGCAGCTTTAAAGCCTGGCTGTTTCCTCCCTGAGTGAATTTTTTGTTGGGAGGTGTTAGCTGGCCCTGATTGTTTCCTGTCTGGAATTCCCTTGTTTTCAGAGTGGTGTTGTTTGCGATATTTTATGTGCTTCTGCTGTCTGTGGCCCTGAGAAAACAGAGGATTTTCCAGACTTTGATGATGGGAATACTTTGTTGGGAGGTGTTAGCTGGCCCTGATTGTTTCCTGTCTGGAATTCCCTTGTTTTTAGAGTGGTGTTGTTTGCGATATTTTATGTGCTTCTGCTCTCTGTGGCCCTGAGAAAACAGAGGATTTTCCAGACTTTGATGATGGGAATACTTTGTTGGGAGGTGTTAGCTGGCCCTGATTGTTTCCTGTCTGGAATTCCCCTGTTTATTTACTGTCCTGGTTTTAGAGATTATATTGTTCTGCATTATTCTATCCCAGTAATTATTTCATATTAAAGAAGAATCTCACTTATCCAACATTCGCTTATACAATGTTCTGGATTATCCAACGCAGTCTGCCTTTTCATAATCAATGTTTTTGTAGTCAGTGTTTTAAATTCATTGTGATATTTTAGTGGTAAATTTGTAAATACAGTACAGTAGAGTCTCACTTATCCAACATAAATGGGCCGGCAGAACGTTGGATAAGCAAATATGTTGGATAATGGGGAATTAAGGATAACCCTATTAAACATCAAATTAAGTTATGATTTTACAAATTAAGCACCAAAACATCATGTTAGACAACAAATTTGTCAGAAAAAGTAGTTCAGTACACAGTAATGCTATATAGTAATTACTGTATTTATGAATTTAGCACCAAAATATCACGATATATTGAAAGCATTGACTACAAAAATGTGTTGGATAATCCAGAACGTTGGATAAGCGAGTGGTGGATAAGTGAGACTCTACTGTAAATACTACATAGCATTACTGTGCATGGAACTACTTTTTCTGTCAAATTTGTTGTATAATATGTTTTGGTGCTTAATTTGTATAATGATGACCTAATTTGATGTTTAATTGGCTTTTCCTGAATCCCTTCTTATTATCCAACATATTCACTTATCCTATCGGCCTGTTTATGTTGGATAAGTGAGACTCTACTGTATATTTCTAATCTTATATTATCTGCTCAGAACTGGATTATATGAGGCCCCTTCTTCACAGCTGTATAAAATGCACACTGAAGTGGATTATATGGTAGTGTGGAGTCAAGATAATCCAGTGCAAAGCAGATAATATAAGATTATAAATGGGTTATATAGCTGTGTGGAAGGGCCTTGAGTCTACACTGCCATATAATCCAATGCAAATTAGATAATCTGTGGAAGAAGTCTAAGTGAGGCCTAAATCTGCCTGTCCCCGAACTGAAACCTGGCTGTCCCTTGGTTGCTAGGCAACCAAGTGGGCAGAGATTAGCCCTCTAAACTGGCAGCGATTGGATAAAAAAAATTATTGCTCTCCCTCTAATTAGGATTTTTCTTTTCTTTTTGTTGTATCAACCTTGAGGCATGGATGATGGGTTGTGTTGTCAAATTTTGAGGTTGGGGGGCCTGTACTTTTGTTGTTTTGTGAATTGCCGTGATGCCATCACTCTTTTATATATATAGAAAGGACTCCAGGCCCCCAACTTAACTTGCAACCCAAGCTGCTACTATAGGTGCAAGTTGGAAATTGCAAACTGATATGATCAGGAGCAAGGCTGGATTATCAACAGTAAAACTAGAAAAAATGCTTCATAGTCCTCCATAGCTAGGAGCCCCACATTGCTGCTGGCACCACACATGTATACATGTGCACATAAATGTCTTCTGGAATATTGCCAAGAAGCAACTCTCCCTATGTTGTCCATGGGCAAGTAGATTTCCCTACCACCTTGGCTTTGCTTCTCAGCTGTTGTATGCAGTGAGTTGGTGCTGCCATCTCTGAGACCCCTATATTTGCAAGGTCAACTGGGACAAAAGTGCTGTGGCTTCCTAGAACCACCTCTTCTCTTAGGCCTTACAGGCTCCAGTTCTGGACCCAGGGGGATTTCTCATGGCCTTGAAGCACAGCTAAATGCCATCTGCCATAGTACCAAGTTGAATTAAACCACAACAGGATGGTAAACTCCATTTAAATGCTACCATAACTGATAGCTGATAACTGCCATAGTGCTAGCCTAGATCTACAAAAGGAGACCCTGTTTTGCTCCAGGACACTACATACTTTAATCTGAGGGTTGTTGTGAGTTTTCTGGGCTGTATGGCCATGTTCCAGAAGCATTATCTCCTGACAGTTTGCCCACATCTATGCCAGGCATCCTCTGCGGATGCCTGCCATAGATGTGGGTGAAACGTCAGGAGAGAATGCTTCTGGAACATGGCCATACAGCCCAGAAAACTCACAGCAACCCAGTGATTCCGGCCATGAAAGCCTTTGACAATACACTTTGATCTTACTTTGACTAGACTAGTTGAGCCCAAGTAATGGAAGATTGTTCCTATAAAAGTCAAATATTCATGTTGATATGAAGGATCTTTTGAGATGCAAACTCATAAGAAAAACAAGAATCCTTTTTTTTCAGTGCCACTGATTAAAACTTCCTAAAGGGTATTAATTAATTAATTAATTCAATTTATATCCTTCCTTTCTCTTGCCAAGGAAACTTGCAAAACTGAAAGTAAGAGCTCAGCTAAAAGTATTCTATACACAACTTGACAAGTGTGATGAAACACCAGTTTAAATATATTCAAAACATAACTTATATTATACAAAATAAAATATCATATTATTTTAAACGCTATCCTACTACCATATATGACTAAAATCAATGAAAGACCTGCCTCAATAAAAAAAGTCTTCACCTAAAAGTGAAAAGAAAGTAGGGAAGGGACTCATTGGATCTGCTGTTAGGAGCAGCCACTGTCATTCTTCGCCAACCATTGCTGTGAAGGTGGCAGGACTAAGAGAAAGCACTCTCCCAAAGATTTTAGGACTCAATTCTGCTCATATAGGAAAATACAAAGATATAGCTAATTAGCAATTGCTGAGGGAGAGTATAAATTGGGTTACGCTGCTCCTTGGAAACTCTTGAGCAAGATACTCCATCTCTAGCATTTGATAAGCCACATTGGGCAAAACCAAATGTTCATCTCAGCGGATTCACCCAAGCAGTCAGCTCCCTCTCCTGGTGTAAATCCTTCCTCAAAAAGCAAGCAGTACTTTGCACTGTAAGGATGAAAATAGGTTCAGTAATTTCAAAGGAAGCCAGGTGTCATCTTTGCCCCCTTGCGTTTGCTGCACACAGCTTGACGTCCATGAGAAAAACAGACAGCTCTTTCCACCGGGAACTTTTTTAAATGAGTGTTCTTACCTTCCCCTCCTCCCATTGTTCAGCCACTTTTACCAGGTGAAGGAAGCACACAGCCTCTAATGAAGTGTCATGCTCCACTCGGTGACATTTAGCAGATGTGGCAAGCGGCTGCCCACATGAAATTAAAGAGAAAATAGACCCCAGGAATGAGTCATCATAACGTAAGATGGTATAAAATGATGATTCACCAGGGCTGGAGGAAAATGGTTTGCATTCTCAGTGGAATTCATTTGTTACTATCACAAATTTAACCGGATTGACTTTAAGACAGGGAAATGTGCAGAAGGGTCTCACAGCAGCTGTGTGTTAGGAGTGAAAGTAATGCCTTAGGGAAGGAGCTTTCAGAAACAAATGAGGTTTTTCCCCATATGGGGGTGGGAATCCTTGTGAAAAGTATTAGTTCCAAACCTGTGAAAGTAGTCAGGTAAGAACGAAGCTACAGCTGGGAAAGAGACTGTGCAATGTGGATGGAGATCTACTTTTCTACAAGCCTAGAGTTCCTGGTGAACAACTTGAAAAACAGTATGATCCTTATAGGGGATATGTTCCCAGATTTCACCTGGATATGTGAAACCGAAGATAATAATGGACTCTATTGAAATGAAGGACTTCAGCCCAATAATACCATAAGCCATGCTATAGGACCTAGAAACATGTCTAAAGAGGACATTATTTTGCTAGACATAGATAAATGAAACTGTGACTACTAGATCCATGAATATGGGAGTCATAGTGTACTCCTCATAAAACATACAGGAACAATAATGCAGGTCATTCCATGCCAGATGGTCTAAAAATTTTAAAGGTTCCCACCATCATCTCTCCAACTTTGTTCAAATTTTAGCTGTAGTATCAATCAGGTGTTAAACTACATTTCCCAAAATTTGATGTCTTTAACTACAATAGTTGCCGATCTAGACCACCTTATCTGACGGGTAGTCAGTCCACGTGCACACGACATTTAAGAAAATGCTATTTTTGGGGTCTAGTAAAATTGAAACTAAATGTATAAGAATAGCTAGTAAATTGAAATCATGTACAGTTTTTTTCTGCTGATTCAGATGAAATTAATTTTAACATTATGGATGCAAAATCCAGTCAAACAAGTTGACTCAAAGTGTGCATCAAAATGTGGCGTGACAAATTTTGACCAATGTTCAGACTGTCACAATTTCCATGCAAACAAAGATACGGACTTGAAATTTTGACCAAGCATTATGCTTGGGCTGGACATAATAGTGCCAAATTTGCAACTGCCCAGCATTTTATTTTATTATTTATTTACCACATTTGTAGCCTGCCTTTCTCAACCCCGAAGGGGACTCAAGGCGACTTACACAGGAACTTGTCCAGTACATATAAAACACATATCCAACATATTAAAATTTTACAAAATTAAAATTAAACTATAACATTAAAACCTAACAGTTAATTAAAATCTATAACCACCATGCAGGATCTCTTCAAATTTGGCACTATTGACACAAATGGTAAAATCTACCAGAGTTCAAAGCCAATTATTTATAAAGAGTCTATCTGAATATGCTTGTGAATAGTATCATCTGAAAGAGAAAGTTCTGCTCTACGAGACTGGTATGTTTTTGTTGTACAATGTGACAATTAGGTATCCATTTAATCAGGTCAACTTGTTATATTTTGTGCATTTACGCATTATACTTTATGCATCCTCATGGTCTTGCTAGTTATTGCATGGCTATTGGGTGTGGCTCCTATGACAATGGGGATGCTGGTTTCAATGTGATATATAACATACTTTGACCTGAGTAAATACTAATTGCCAAATTATTTTACAAGATAAGCAAAAAAGAATGTAATTCTTTATACACAGTAAACATATCCTACACATATCTCCATATATGTGTAGCATCTTTAGCATAAAAACATGTTTGGATCATACTCTGTAAAGAGCAGTTGCCGGTACTTCCAAAACTAAATCATACACATAACAAAACATCCGGTTCTGTGCATTCCTTCCCTATCTACTGAATGGACAGCCTCAGTTGCACTGACTATCCTTAGTGCCCTTTCCCTCGCTCTGCCTTCTACTGTTGCTTTCTAAGCCTGCAATTCCTGCCTTGAAGGCCTTCACCTCTTTGACTTATGGAGAACATGAAAGCAGAGGAAATAAACACAACATTGTCTCGCCATTCAGAGACCAGTGGCACTTAGAACCTAAAGTAATATTTGAATTATATTTACAAACCTGCAAAAAGATTCCAGACATCAAACTGGAACTCATTTGTTCTCTTCCGTATAAATAATAACATACGGCACGTATCAAATAATAAGACAACGTGGATACTTATGTCTGGAACATGGTAACTTTTGATAAAGGAGCCCAGGAGATGACAAACAACAGCTTGGAGATGTAATAATCCCACAGCGGTAGTTCAATTAGGAGAAGTCTCAGTCAGAAAGCCTGTAGTGCTTTGAAGTATGATGTAGCAAAAAACAAGATACAAAATTATAGCCCATGGAAGAAGGTCAATGGAATCATTTAGGTCAATCTTGTTCAAACAAAAAACTTATCTAGCCCAGAACCACTGCGGATAGTGTTGTGTAACCATATATGAAAAGCGTTTTTGTTGTCTTTATTAGTTTAGGGTTTGGCAAGTTTAAAAAGCAACAGCAGACTATTGTAAGAGACAGACAAACAGAGAGGACTAAGCAGATGTGACATAGGAGACCACTAAGAAAGCAAGGTGATATGGAACTTGAATAATGGCCAAGAGGAGGTACAAATTTTGAAGACAGCAATAGTTGTGAAAGGTGGAGGATAGGGAAAGGGTCATTTTTCTTCTATCCCAGGCCAATCTCCTTGGTGAGTGAGAGGTTTAGGTAGAGGAATTATGGGAGGAAAGGATTAAAACAGTGCTGTTGTTCTCATGGAAAATCTAAGCATTATACAGCTGATTTGAACTTGTTGGTGGGGGAAGGAGATAATTGTAATCACAAAGCCAGCACATCATGCTTGCTTCATCTGTCAGCTTTTACGAAAAGTCCCTTTATATTTGTCTAAACATTATTTTTTAAAATATTGTTGTTGTTTATTTATATAGCACCATCAATATACGTGCAGCCTTACAAATAAAACAACAAAAATACCTCCGGAGAAGATATCAGCCTTTCTCTCTCCCCATAGCATCCTCCAATAATTAACTATTCCACAAACCTGTAGAAGAGGGGAAACAGGATCATTCCTTAAACTCATTAGTGAAGGGATTAAGCAATGTTTAATTCCTTCTCTCTTTGAGTTGTTTCTATTCCAGTTAGTTGTAATATAACAACAAACAACAATCTGGGTCCTCTAGAAAGATTCCATTGAGTCACGATATGGATTCTTGCAACAATGAAGAACTGGTATTTGAGTTTGGTTGTGTTCTTTTTCACTCCCCCACCACTTTGTATTTTTGTGTCGTATTTTTTAGATTGCTTAAGGACACACATTTGCTTATTTTCTTTGATTCGAGAAAAAAGAGCTTCTGGGAGTTTTTCTGTATGAAAAATACGGAATTGATTATTTTAGTATATATGTTTTTGTAAAAGCGTAAGCTTGAGAAAAAAAATGCCTCATTGGAGCAAACTCCTTATCCGCAACCACAAGTTGGAAGTGGTATCTGAAAATTTCAGAAAACTTAATTTTACTCCTAAGAATATTCTTCTCTACTCATTTTTACTTCTGCATAATCATAATACAGGCAGTCTCTGGGTTACAAAGAAAATAGGTTTTATAGGTTTGTTCTTAAGTTGAATTTGCATGCAAGTCAAAACAAGTACTTTTTTGTTGTCTCATCCCTATTTGTAACTAGGAGTCATATGTAAGTTGGATTTTTTAAATTTGAGGACTACCTGTATACCAAAAGACTACCTTTGGAAAGAAGACAAATGAAATTGAGCTTTCACACCTGCTGGCTTTGGTTTTCCTCTCCAAAATGAAATGCTGGCCTACAAAATAATGCAACTGTGGTAACTTAGGCTGTTCTTTATTTTTTATTGCAGTTTCATTCAGAGATTCATTCTTCGGTTCAACTCCAAACCATGAGACAGAATTGCATTAAATGCCAACCCAGATTATGCCCTCACAATGCCATTAAGAGTAAAACACAGCAGACCCAATCTACATACAGTCAGCAAAGGCAGATGAGTGATGTAAATAAAGCTGCTTCCCTCCCCCTGAAAAAACATCCCATCATAGAAGTAGCACATTATTTTTCAGAGTTAGCAAACACTCTTTTAGAAGATTTTCCAACAACAATGACAAACAATCACAATGAGGCACATTTTCAATTCATTCCTTTTTTAACACATAGTACAAAATGGTATCAATGCATTTGTTAAAAGCAGATGTTCCCATCATTTGAGTGGATTCAATGCAACTGCTTCACCACTGCCCTCAGTACTTTGCTATTTAGCATGCCTTTCCGAACCCTTTTCCAGCTTGCCACACATTTACTAATGGTTATTATTTATTTCGATTTGTTATTGCGGGAACCCACATGGAAGTTATGGTTCTTCTGAGCCTGTTGTTATTGTAGCAAAATGCATACTCAATTCAGTAGAAAATGCTTGCCCGGCACAAAGGTTCACCACATCTGTAAGGCTTGATAGTTAGGAGCATCGTCCAGAAGAGCAAACAGTCCAGAGGCACACAAACATACCAGACAGCCAGTGTCATTGCTTCAACAGACAGTAATCTTGTTTTTTTGTTATTACACACCAAAAGCGATGGTTTTTTTATCATTTATTTAAAAGAAATCTAAATTTGTGATATTGTGGTTGATCACCCCATCCCATTAATTCAACATGTTTACATGAATAAAGTTTTGCAGTTAATTTGAAAATGAACACTTGGTTTCCACCTTTTTCCTAATTATTATAAGAACCTTGTATATGCCTAGTTACAACTTGATTTTAATCATATGTAGTTTTCAAATCCACCCTTATGAAACGCACCCTCTGCAAGAGTGTGCCCTAGTTACAAAATTGGGTAAAGATGATACATTTTCAAAACACATACTATGATAAAAGACACAGATGAACATTACTACCCTCAATGTCACTGTAGAACCAGCAGATCCATGCAAGCAACAAACAACCCAACAATTGTGCAGAGGACATCTTCATAAAACCCCACTGCATTGTGCATCAGTGCTTGTTCCACCTAGGTGCTGCTACTGGCCCCTGAGGAGACCTTTCAACAACAACAAACTCATCAGGGTTTCCAATTGCTTGATAGTGGAGTAAAAGATCCTGAATGGCACGCTCTTCAATCTAGAATGAGAAAGGAGGCAAAGGAAGGCACTGCTTGTGAAAATCTGCTATGGGACAGAGTAAAAATGTTGATTGAGCCTAGCTTAATGGGAGTCAACAGAATTTTCATTTACTCTGGAAATTTATGCACATTTTCACACACTTAAAAATACCCAAGAGAGATATTTATTTGTAATCCCACACTGGCCAACAGATTAAGCCATTAAGGAAGCAACACATAGTGACTACTAAACGATGGCAGAACAGAAGCCATTGACTACTGAGAATGAACCATTTGTTAGATCAGAGCTTTTAAAACATTTGTTGATAAGAAACCAGCATTTGCAAGACTTATTAATCAGGCTGATTTTCCTTTTTATGAAATACAGCAGAAGCATCTTCTATGGAATCCACTATAAACCACGGTACAACAGATTTGTGCAAATGTCTAAAACCACCACTATGTGACATTCAGAAAACTTTTGTTGCTGCCAAATGTTTTTTGACCCCAACATTGAGCATTTGTCATCGGGACCCACACTTTAAGAGGCAGTGAGTCAGATGACAAATGAAACCACCTCAGTGTAATCTAATCACAAACAATAGGTACATGAATAAGCACACCCCAGGAACAAACTTTTAGTAGGTTGTGTTAATTTTTTCCCAGTGGCTGGAACCAAAGGCAGGAGGGAAAGAATATGTGACACAGACACTGGTAAAATGAGGTCCTGTTGGGTTCCACTAGTATTCTGGTGTATCATGATGACAGAGAGTGGGGTGGTAAAGTCAACAGGTGAAAAGGAAAGGCTGTAACAAGCATAGATGCAGCAAGGAAAAGCAATAGGAAATGCAGAGGATAAAAAGCGAAGGCTGCTGGCTCCATGCAACGTATTCTTCCAAAGTTTGACAGGTGGTGTATGTATGTATGTGTGCGTATGTATGTAACCATGAGAACCTACCACTTTCTTTTCATGGCCATTCCACTGGCAAGGATTACCTCTGTGACCATAAGGAAAGTGGAACCACATCAGTAATGAACCACATGGACGAATAGGATTCCAGCCTTTATTACACAAAAGGGTTTTTGCTTACCTGGATCAAAGCTAAAGGCTTCTCTCTGCTACGGATAAGAGCAGCTTCTTGTTGGAGTTCTTCCTCTACAATTTCTGCAAATGTGATAGGTGTTGCAGCAGCTGGACTCATCAAGGATGCCGCTAACCAAGGGCTGTGAGAAAAGTCAGAAATGCAGGTTATCCTCATTTGGCAGAAAGCACTTTTCTACTCGTACTCTCAAAACAAAACTATAACTTACTTCTGGTTTTCTGGCTGTGCTGTCTCACATGGAGGCTCATTCTCTGCTATAAGAGCAGTGGCAGCTGTGCATCTAGAAACAAAAATATTAAAATAACCGATTAAATATATATCCTAAGGATATTAAAATACAATATACCAACATAGTGCCACTTAGTGAATGAAATGTATCATTGTAGTGTTTCGTTTCACATATTAAGAACTAATATTGTATATTATTTCCATAGCAGAATAAGCAGCTGTTTTAACTTTGGAAGACAGTAGTTAAGACAAATAAGGCAGCAGAATAGCAATTTCCACTGACATACATTCCAACTGTATTCATGTTATTTATTTATTTTTCATGTTCTTATTTTGATAAGCATTCAAGACATGTGTACTGATTGACCCATGTATGAAAAGCACGAGAATAGGATTGACAGCCAGTCCCCTTACTTAATTCATCAATATTCTACTTTTATCCCAGTAAGGCCACCAAGGCAGTTTACAATATGGATTAAAACAAGATATATCTAATCTTTAAATGGTAGAAATGATATTTTTACCACAAATTTTAAAAATCCAGCTAGAAAATATACAACATTTATAGATATAAATCATCTTCGCTACCTCACTAAAATGAAGTAATGAAGGAAAACCACACCTTTGCTCCTAAACTGGCAGGTTATTAACTTCCCTATGACATTTTATGAAAAATTGTATGTTTCTATTGTTTTTTCTGTACAGAAGTCCACTAGCACTACTGTTTTAAAGCTGAACTGCCTAGCTTTAAATGCTTGTTACTATATGGTTTTACAGATAATAGTAAGAACAAGAATAACAACTTTATTTTTGTATCCCGCCGCCATCTCCCTGAAGGGACCCAGGGCGGCCCACATGGGGACAAGCCCAATCAACACAGATTAAAAACACAGATCATTAAAAATTAACAACATTAGACTACATAAAACAACATCATTGACAATATCTGCAAGAGTAGTATTCTAATCAATAGCATTTAAGCTCTTTTACCTCAGGGTTTTCTGAGCTGGTGCATCCTCCATCATTTTAGCGTAAATTTTTCCAGAACTGGCCCCAGCAGCTTTTTTCCCCTCCATCAGGAGATCACGGAATGACTTTGGCAAAGCAGGCTGCCCTGGAGAGGCCCTTTAACAGAAAAAGGAATGAAGTCTCCAGCACTTGCATTTGTACCTTTTAGCACTGCATCCAAGTCACATTAAGTGACAATCTCGGTAATTTATTTACTCTAGTTAATTAAGATGGTACATCTATTTATTACCTTGCTGAGTATGTCATTTAATGTACGCGCTTAATTTATTGTGGGTAAATCACATTACCTGAATTCATTTAAATTCATATAATTTTCCACATTTAGCTAAATCGGTCTTTTAGGGGGAAGAAGATATACCACTTTATGACGAGTCTATATCAAATGTGAAAGCTACCTCTAATGCATTCACATTTGATACATCCTTTACTGCTCGGGGTTGATGAGTTGAGGGTTTTTTTTTTTTGTAACTGTCACATCCTTTATGTGCCAAAGATTATACCAAACCTGAAGACAGTTCTGGTACATGTGTATAAAATATTTGAAAAGCCAATCTTAATGAAAGCAGAGCCATTATCAGCAGCAATTCTGCAGTTTTAAAATGCCTTTCCTTCTTGAGGCCTCTGTCAAAATATAGACAAACATTAGGATATATTTTAAGGAAAAATTCCAATTTTCTGGTTTTTTAAATAATGGTAGGTATGCAAAACTACAGATGTAGCACATCTCAGCATTTTATCCACTAACAATGTTGTTGCTGATGTTGTTGTTGTTGTTGTGTGCCTTCAAGTCATTTTCAACATACAGCGACTGTATCACATGATGGATGGATGGATGGATGGATGGATAGATTAGTTCAGAGGAAGTCTGCACTTAAAATCTGAGGCTGAGAGCATGTAACCTGCCAAAATCACCTAATGAGCTTCCGTGGATGAATAGAGATTCAAACCCTGGTCTTCTGGAATCCTAATCTTGCATTCAAATCATTATACAGCACATGCTCTTCCCTAAGAATACTATCAAACTCTACAAAAAATTCAATACTTATGCAATACATACATTTAGTTTTACAAGTAATGTGGAATAAATGCCATTTATGAGACGTTAAATCTGATAAGTGAAATTGGCACTCAGGAAATTAATAGCACATCCAGACTGCCAAGATGAGGGAGAAATGGCAAGCATAAACACTAGGGAGTACACACGTAGGTGCATCTTGAAAGCTATATTAAAATTGAAGGCTATGTTAATCAATGAGGGATTATATCTATGTTCAGTTATTCTGTCTTCACCCCTCCATACTTTTAATGATATAAGATCATTTATTTCCACCAAACGAAGGTTTCTGGCAAAAAGACCCAAACATGGCTCAAGATATATTGAATCTACATGTCAACCAAAAAAGAAAAGTTCCAGAGGTCCCACACCCATCTGGCATTTTGTCTTGCCAGAGGAGCTGCTGAATTTCCAAGACAAGTATCTCGTTTCACTGCAAAACAAAAGTTTTGGAGACTGCCACACACTGCAAGCACGGAAACCTCAATCTGATGCCAAATGCATGCATAAGAGTTCATTTTAGACTTCTTAAGAGTAAGAATTATGCCATAACTCAACATGTTTCAGACAAGCCCAAAACCCTGTCTCTTCCTTTTAGCCAGTCAAGTAAAAAGTACTTAATAAAAACTGTAATAAGAAATTGTCATCAAGCCAGAAGTAGTAAAGTATACATTTCATAAGGGTCTTAAAATGCTAAAATAAATCCCATTATCCAAGTAGCAGGCTAAGCATATTCCTTTTAAAAGATATAGATTACATACTAATTGCTTAAAATGTTTGGTGTTGCCACTTTCTTTTTTTTTCAGCCAGAGGAATTTTGTGAAGGAAGTTAATAGTCATTTATGTCTACATAAAAAATATTGTATGGCCAAAGTATGAACAGACAATGTCAATAAACTGCAGTGGATAAACTGGTTATATGTGAGAGTAAAGTGATGCTCATTTGGATAAAAAAAAGACAAGAACAAAAATCAATAAAAAATCTTAATGAATCAAGGTTTTCTCCAAATTTTA
Source organism: Anolis carolinensis (assembly GCF_035594765.1). Taxonomy (NCBI): domain Eukaryota; kingdom Metazoa; phylum Chordata; class Lepidosauria; order Squamata; family Anolidae; genus Anolis; species Anolis carolinensis. The sequence continues at coordinate 118,049,013 of NC_085841.1, read as the reverse complement.
TTTTTCATTTATCCAACTATCCCCGACCACATTTTTGATTTCCTAGTCTAGATTCAAAAATAACCTCATTTAAAATTGTATACTTTACATTACATGAAATAAATTTTTGCTTCATTGTTTAAAACTAGAGAAGTACTACTATGAAATTTGTTTGTCAAATAGAAGGTTATTTCAACATGGACTTAACTGAAAAAATAATAATTTTCTAACAGCTCAATTTCCATAACTGCAGCATATTGATCCCTTTTTTTTTTTTTTTGGCAAAGAAGGCCCCCAGGAGCCATGATTCACCTTGTATAACAGATGACAAAGTCCCCCTGCACTGTTTAATATTTAAAATATATTAAAATGTTCCAAAACCAAAATTGATTTTCTGGCCACCTTGAGTTTTTTGTTCATTTCATTATATTTTGGCTCTCTGTGTGGCCTCCGGAAAATCACTGGGGCAGAACACCCACCAGTGGACATGCCAGACTTGCCCAATTCCTAAACAGTGACAAATAAAAGTATTACTCTAGTTCCAAAACTACAAAAAATTGAATATCATTGAATGTTTCTTTTAAAAGTAGTTTAACCAAAGCCAAGTTGTGGAACTTATAATTTCAAAAATTTCAATAAAAATCACACTGGACACTAGGGTACAAGTATTCTTTATAAATTAAGTAAAAATACAGAAATATTGTATCTATCATTCCAAGTTTTGTTTTACCACTCAATTTCTGATACAATTGTTTTTTCTTCCATGTTGGGTTCCTATCTCAGCCATTTAAAAGAAACGTTTTCATACTGCTCTTCAAATTAACTGAAAGTGGCTCAGGTTTGTTCAAATGGAAATTATCCAATTGTAAGAAGCCTGTCAGTGTCTCTCTAATAAAATACATCTACTACATCCAAGTTTATTTTATTCTGTTCTACTGTTAGCAATGATAAGTGGGAGGGGGGGGGACATTTCAAAATCATATAATGCATATTATGGAACGATGTGCATCATTACATTACACATATATTCTAACCCTTCTCTATTTCAACCGCCAGAAATGCTGATTTTTTAAAACTTTTGCAGCAACACTTTAAAATAATCCAAGTGAAGATGAAGACAGTTTTATTCAGACAGGCCCTTGAGTTTTAAATTATGTAGCTGTATAGTGTCAGCCTACCCTAAAGGCACCAGATTCCATCTGATCTTGGAAGTTAAAAGGGTCAGTCCTGGTGCAGTACCTCGATGGGAGACCACCAACAATACTGATTGATGTAGGCTATATTTCAGAGGACGAAACTGGCATAACAACTTCCGAGTATGCTTTGCCTAAGAAAATCCTAAGTATCTATGTGAAAAAATGCTATATCATGTCCGGGAAATACTGGCTTCTGTAAAAAACAATCACATGTGAATTTTGTATAGAATAAGTTCTAAACTAGTGGTTCTCAACCTAGGGTCCCCAGATGTTCTTGGTCTTCAACTCCCAGAAATCCTAACAGCTGGTAAACTGGCTGGGATTTCTGGGAGTTGTAGGCCAAAAACATCTGGGGACCCCAGGTTGAGAACCACTGTCCTAAACTGTGAAGATTCTTGTTAGTACAAAATTCTTCACGTCAGAATTTAACGAAAAAATGTAACGATTTTTTTACTTTTAAAAATATGTTTCCATTTGTACCTTGTGTGTGATTGCAATGAAAATGGCTATTGCTATGATGGGATAACTAAGAAAAAGTCAGCATAATGTTATTGTTTGGGTGTTGACCTAGGATCTTTTAAGAACAGGATTTGAATCCCCATTCAGCCATGGAAATCCACTGGGCAAGTCCCACTACCTCAGTCTCAGAGGAAAACAATGGCAAACCCCTTCTGAACAAATATTGCCAAGAAAATCCCATTATAGGTTTCTCTTAGTGTTGCCATAACTTGGAAATGACTTGAAAGCACTCAACAAGAAGCATTGGGAAAGTACTGTAATAAAAAACCTGCCACTATCGTACTTTTATTTTTTTAAAAAAAATCTATGGTATAACCAAACTCTGAATACTGGGCACACTCTGAGGTCTGGGTCTTTCACATAACAAAGGTACTATTGCAAAGGAGCGAATGCAAAAAATGGCATCAATTTGTGATAAGTTTGCCTTACGGCCTCCATGAGTCAGAAATTATATGAATCTTCACAACAACAACATAACACAGCTCAGAAAAAAGTAAAAAAAACTATGACTAACATCCAAGCAATAGGGACATATACAAGTAACTTATACAACCTCAGAAAACTGGACATATATTTCTCAATGTTGTCTACATCAAAATTTAGCAGTTCTCCACTTGGTTTTTTTTTTTTTAACTTACCTGGAAAGGACAAAGTCTGAACCTAAAACATTCTGCACGCAAATTATGCCCTTTGCCACTTCTGCTGTTAAGTCAAAATAAATGTGAGGCAATACTTTTAGGCTGAAACAAGGCCCATTTTAAAATTTAAAATATATTCCAATGTATACTAATATAATCAAAACCAAAACAACATACCAGATATTTCCAGGTTTTGTAGTCTTGGGGGATGTAGGCAGCACAACCATATCTGACACAAAATCTGGGCTACTGTCCTTTGCAGCCAGGGCAATAAGTTTCCTTTGCTTCTGAGAAAGTTTACTCCCATGAGGAGTAGGTCTACTAAAAACAGAAAAAAGTGAACTAGATGATCAAGCCAATTCTAGAATAGAGTATAAACCACATATTCTAAATTAACAAATGTAGAAGAATCACGTTTCTCAAATCTCCGTGAATTTTTTTTAAAAAGAAAGCCATTAAATGCTACACTGACCTATGATTTCACATTCATACAAGCAATGAACATTGATAATGAGGCAATGCAGATTTTATTTCATCAGCACCAGGTGCAAGAGAATTGACGTTTCAAAACAGTTATTTAAAAAAATGTTTGAATAGGCTTCAGGATATTAAATGTACAAATTACTTTAGCACAATTCACTCTTAAAACTTATTTTGTTAAATGTCATCTTTTACTAACCCTGAATTTATCTTTGGCAAGCTTCCACATTTTTGCATATTTTCTTCAATTTCCATGATAGTTCTTAAATCCATAGCAGGAGGGCTGGCAGGACTAAATGAAGAAAAAAATTATAACCTGTTACTTTTCAAGGCATCCATTTTTACTTATATTTCAGATGCCAAATACTACTAAAGCCTTCTATATCTTGCATACATTTTGAAACTGGATGTATAATTTATGTCCACTTCCTCAATTATGGCAAACCGCAAATAGAATGCTTTCAAACAAACTTTTTTTAAATTCAGGAAACACACACCAAGTATACATTTAGGTCTACTGTCAATGCTATACAAAATATGTTTAAACCCAGCATTTTAGTAAATATGAAGTTTGGTTATTTTTCTTTTAAAACCTACTGCAAATTAGATCCTTAGATGGCAAGTCCAACTTGCAATCTGTACACAGCTAAAGTTGTAATGATGTCTACTGCAGATGGGGGGTGGCAGTGAAGGGGAGGCAGCACACTCAGCACAGAACCAGATAACTGCTTCTAACACAATGATCACAACTACCACAACATTATCTGGCCATTTGGGTTTCCAGAAATCATGTTAACAACTAGTCATTTACAGGCAATGCCTTTTACATGGAAAGGAGGAAGCTCACATTCCAAAGGCTTGTCACACCACTTGAAAAAGGAAAATCATCCTGTGTATCAAGTCTTGCAGATTCTAATTTATTTTCAGTAAATGTTTGATAGTTTTACCTATTATATATATCAGATATACTTGAGTATAAGCCCACATGAATATAAGCCGAGGCACCTAATTTTACCATAAAAAACTGGGAAAACTTATTGACTTGATTGCCAAGGGTGGGCAATGCTGCAGCTACTGGTAAATTTCAAAGTAAAAATAGATACCAATAAAATTAGATCAATTGAGGCAACAGTAGGTTAAATGTTTTTGAATATTTGCCGTATTTCAAAGAAAAACAGTAAACTAGCTCTGTAAGTGGAAAAGTAGGGCCAACAAAAACAGTATGGTACAGTAGAGTCTTGGTTATCTGACTTCCACTCATCCGGCACTCCATATTATCTGACAGATCTTAGCGGCGAGAAGGGAGAGGGAAAAAGAGAGCGGATGAGTGAGTGAGAGAGGGAGGGAGGCAGACTGCAATGGCGACAGTGGAGGTAGAAGCAGGAGCCTGGCCACCTCTTCCAGGCTCCTCTTTTTGCTGCTGCTTTTTATTTATTTATTTATTTATTTATTTATTTATTTATTTATTTGACTTGTATACCGCTACTCCCAATTTGGCTTGGAGCGGTTTACAGAAGTAGATTAAAACAATACAATTAGCTTTAAAATATCAGTAAGGACAGACATAGCCCCAAGTTTTTCACCCATCGAAAGCTTGTCGGAAGAGAAAGGTTTTACAGGCTTTCCGAAAGGCAAGTAGGTCTCGGACAGTTTGAGTTTCAACTGACAAGGCATTCCATAAATAAGGGGCTACAATCGAGAAAGCTCTCTGCCTAGTAGAAGACAAATGATAAGTCCGGATATTAGGGACTTCCAGCAAATTTTGGTCTTCGGACCGAAGTAATCTCTGGGGTTGGTAGGGGGATAAGCGGGCCCTCAGGAATGCCGGCCCCAAACCATGTAAGGCCTTAAAGGTTAGTACTAGCACCTTGAAAGTAATCCGGTACTCAATCAGTAACCAGTGCACCTGTTGTAGAACTGGGGTGATACGCCACCTCGCTAGCACCCCGGCGAAAAGACGAGCCACCGCATTTTGCACCAGCTTCAGTTTCCGGATCACTGCCAAAGGAAGGCCAATGTAGAGGGCGTTACAGTAGTCAAGCCTCGAGATAACCGTCGCCTGGATCACCGTAGCCAGGTCGTCCCTAGATAAGTAGGGAGCCAGTCGCCTCTCTCCCTCACCTGCCCTCTTTTTTCTTCTCTCTCCTCCTCAATGAGACCCAGCCAGTGAATGAGAGAGGGAGGGAGGGAAGGCTGCAAAGGCAACAACCGCGTTAGATGCAGGAGCCTGGCCACCTCTTCCAGGCTCCTCTTTCTGCCTCCGCTGTCACCCTTGCAGCCTGCCCTCCCTTCCTCCCTCTCTCACTCACCTGCCTTCTTTTTCACTCTCCTTCCTACTCGCTAAGACCCGGCTAGTGAGGGAGGGAGGGAGGGCAGGCTGCAAAGGCGACAGCGGAGGCAGAAGCAGGAGCCTGGAAGAGACAGCCAGGCTCCTACTTCTGCCGGCGCTGCTGTCTTCACTGGCTTACTTTGCTCCCTCGCTCATCACCAGGCCAAGTCTTAGCAGCAAAGGCGGTGGTGGCAGTGGCGGCAGTGCAGCAGGACCAGGACCTAGCCTGGTGAGTGAGCAAGTGAACAAGGGAGGGCAGGTGAGTGAGGAGAGGCCTATCCCTCCCTATTATTCTACAGTTTCGCTTATCCAACATTCTGTCCGCCCGTGAAAATGAAGTAATGGCGCCGTTTGCTATTCTCTCCCAGCTCTTCTGTCCTCCCTCCCTCCTCCCGCCAGCGTGTGCGCTCTGGTCTTTTCGGACGGGTCTGGGTGGAGGGAGGGCAGGAGGGAGAGCCACAGAAAGGGGAGGGGGGCCCATTTTGTTAAAGACATCCCTGACTGAAGTAAAAGAAAAAAATGTGTAAAAAGTAGGAAATGCGGAAAGCTTCCCTGCACCCTTTTCTCCTCTGCCTCCTCCTCATCCACACTCTGGAGGACTTGCCTGATGTGGTTGAGTTGGCCTGTTTCAAGTGAGGCGAGAAGCAATGCCGCCTCCCCTGTCAGTACCCTCCTCCCTCGCGTTCAACAGTTTTAAAAGTTAGGTTGGGCTCCACGCGCTGCTGCATGAGCCTGTTAGTGACATAGCTATTCTAAGGGTGGGGGCTGCTCCATGCGTGCGCAGAGAGCAGTATTTGATTTTTGGGTTTTTTTTAGTAATTTCCAAATTGTTGGTTTTTTTTGGGTGTCTAAACACAGTCCAGATGACCATGTCTTTTGTGGCCAAGTTTCATGTGTTTTCGATGTTTAGTTTTGTTGTTTACCTTAAAGCAGAAACTAACATAATATTTTTATATATACAGATTTGCAAAAACCTGTAATCAGATGAAAGGAAAATTCATATATAAAATTAATGTATATAAATAGATAAATACAGATATATAGGTACATAGGTATTGCAAAGGCTTGCAGAGGGAAATATATCTGTAGGAGAGATTAACAAATATTTCAGGGGGAAATGCTTTTGTAAGATTAATGAATGGTTTGCAAAGACTTCAGGAGAAACATGCATATGCAGAAACATATTTATAGATCTATAAGGCTTGAAAAGGCCAGTGAACACTTCCAAGGGAACAAAAATGCACATACCAAAGTTAATACATTTAGATACACACAAAAAAGCAAGAAAATTGGGTGGGTTTGAAAAAGAGCCATACAAACAAGGGGGACATGAAATATATCTCCTTCCCTCCCTTTTGAGTGGAAAAGAAAACATGTTGTTAATGGAGATAAGAGGAGAGAGAAATATATCATATATTGCAAGCAATGGCCCCCAGGCTTCGCTGCCCAGCCTTCACCCCATTATAAGCCGAGGTAGACTTTTTCAGCTCAAAAAAGGGCTGGAAAACTCTGCTTTTCTTCGAATACAGTAGAACCCCGGTAGTCCGAGTTAAACGGGCGGACCTCAGCTCGGTCAACCCGGAACACTCAGATTACCAGGGTTCCTCTCCGTTCGGCCGCGGCTTAGATCCAGGGGAGCTTGCCGCTTCTCTGGGTCCAAGCACCCGCCCAACGGAGAGGAAACTTCTCCCTTCAGCGGGCATTTGGGCCAGCCATTAAGCGGGTGAAAGGGGAGGGCCGCAAAAGCCCTTCCCGTTCACCCGCCCGCCCAAGCCTCGGCTCCTTCGTCACGCTGGGGGCCGGCAGCACTGGCGCCCAGCGTGGCGAAGGAGCCGGCCATGCGTGTTGCTAGGTAGATAGCAAGCTACCTAGCAACACGCACAGGGCACTCGCCCCTTGGGAGGTGCCCCCTGCATGTTGCTAGGTAGCTTGCTATCTAACTAGCAACATGCAGGGGGCACCTCCCAAGGGGCGAGCACCCCGTGCGTGTTGCTAGGTAGCTTGCTATCTACCTAGCAACACACACACCTAGCCAGCCAGCGAGCAGGTGGCAAAGGAGCCGGCCGTGCGTGTTGCAAGGTAGATAGCAAGCTCGCCCCTTGGGAGGTGCCCCCTGTGTGTTGCTAGGTAGCTTGCTATCTACCTAGCAACATGCACACCTAGCCAGCCAGTGAGCATGTGAATGGGGAGGGCTTTTGTGGCCCTCCCCGTTCACCCGCTTGGATTGCATGAAGGCTCGGACGAGCGGGGTTATAACTGGGATCATGTAACATTTCTCAGGTGAAAAGAGGTTGCAAGCAGAAAAAGTTTAAGAAGCTCTGAATAAGATGATATACCTAAAAGATCCGCCAACCCAGTTGGAAGAGCCTGCAGAGGTGATTTTGTTATCAGGAATGCACTGTGGAAGTGATATTTTTTGTGCTGATGTTCCATCACATGTTTTCATGTCTTTGTTGGCATGTGGAAATGCACTGGAAACACCCATTTTCACCTGAAATCAAAACAGACTACCTTTAAAGAAGTGACATATACATTTAATAGACAAGAGAATAATGAAGCCCAATACTATATTTTATCTACATCAGCTAAGATCCAAAAGCACTAGTTTAAGCATCTCCAAATGTTTGCACACAATCAGAAAGGGGTCGTGTTTGCGCATTAACATGTTTCAAGTCCCACTAATTTAAGTGATGCTCTCCACTTTGATATACAGTAGAGTCTCGCTTATCCAACATTCTGGATTATCCAACGCATTTTTGTAGTCAATGTTTTCAATATATCATGATATTTTGGTGCTAAATTCGTAAATACAGTAATTACTACATAGCATTACTGCATATTGAGCTACTTTTCCTGTCAAATTTGTTGTATAACATGATGTTTTGGTAATTAATTTGTAAAATCATAACCTAATTTGATGTTTAATAGGCTTTTCCTTAATCTCTCCTTATTATCCAACATATTCGCTTATCCAACGTTCTACCGGCCCGTTTATGTTGGATAAGTGAGACTCTACTGTATATTATATTTCTTCAATTGTAAGATTCCACTGATTGTAATTCAATATCAACTGCAACAACAAAAATCAAACTTGTGATTCTACACACCCCATTTTTAGAGAGGTTTATACAGGAGAAAAAGTGTATTTTAGAAATGAAGAAATACATTAAGGCAATGACTCCATATTGCACAAAGATTAAGTAAGCAGAGAAGTACCATCATCACAATACATTGACCAAGTCTGTATACATTTCACACATATTACTGACACAGCACCACTAAAATTCAGAATACCCCCATACCACCTCACCAGATTCATATCTTACACAAGATAAGGCATTTTTATAAAAGAAAAAACTACTAGTTTGGTTCCTTTGTCTCTAAATAAAATAAAAGTTATGTATTATTTGATTAACAAGCACAGAGGCAAAAACAAATGATCCACCTGGCTCTAACCTCAATCTTGTCTGCATGGAATCCTGCTGTGAAGTCCGGAGACTGCAAATCTCTAGGACTGTTCGCTCCCACATAACTTCCTTCTGAATCAGACATCAGCATCTCAGGAAGAGATTCAACAGAATTGGTTTTGTCCAATTTCAGTATTCCTGCACATATAAGAGGGAAAGCATCATGAACAATCTTTTAAAAACAAAACTGATGCCATATTACAGCAATATAAAGGGGTTTATTTTGCAAAGAAAACTTGTTTGGGGGGAAGTGTGCTACCCATCTGCTTCATCCTGAAAGCTGCAGTCCTACATATGCTTGTATAAGTAATCGCCTCAATGTATGACTATTGAAAGAAAACCAGAATATGGACTTAGCCCAACAATTTGTGTCTCTTTCATGGCTAACTGCAGATTTTAGAGAATTTTGGATTTGCAGATAAGGTATGCACAACCTCTACTATATATCTTTCTATGAATATTTAGTTGCACTATCAACTGTGTCATTTTGTTCCCTTCTCCTCTCCCATCATTCATCCATTTGGATATGCTGCTACTTCTTGACTATCTGCATATCTTTACAGCTGTTTATGACTGTATCTATTTCCATGAATTGTGATAATATAGTCAAGCCACAGTAATGTTCAAGTTGCACAATGCAATAAAAGTATTTTCCATGTTGAAGTCTCAGTTTATTGTATTTCTTCATGGACTACCGACAACAAAGTCTTGAGCACAATAACAGAGGGAGGGAGGGAGGGAGGGAGGGAGGAGATTTTAGCAGCACTTATATATGCAATAGCTTGGTTAAGCAAACGGACAGTCTATTTTTTCTTCAAACTGAAATAGCTGTCAATGGCCTACAATACAATCTGCACAAAAGAAGTTATTCCGTCCCAACGAGCTTTTAAACTTTAAGCTTAGTTGCTATCTATCACCAGATGATGCAACCAATTTGCCACACTAGACAGTTAAACAATTGCCAGGTGTTGAGCTAGTGGTACCACAGTAACTATCATTACTACAGATCCCGGGTGCCCTAGAAGTTTTACACATTGAAAAATAGTAACACAAGAGCATTCACTGTATGACAATGTATGGACAGATGCATGCAGCCACTGTCCTTAATGTGTACAGAAGTTAGACCTTTCCCATATTTAGATTAATGTCTTCCAGAATTCATCCTGGTACCACAGAATTAACAGTAGTTAAGAACTATGTGTAATGAATCTAACCATTATAAAAGACTTTAAAAGCAATGCACAAATTGTCCTATCTATAAATCTGATTTGCCACTAACCTGTGGAGGATGGACTCTGGATAATATCTGACAGATTATATCCTCCTGAGCTGTCTGACCGTCTTCGTGGCTTCTTTTTAGCCTTTGCTTTGGCTTTTTTGAGAAGAGCTTCCCTGATTTAAATAAAAAACACATTTATTAAGACTTCACTTTACTTTTTGAATTGCGTATCTAAATATGACTACTTTTAATGTGATATTTTCTCCAAGATTAAAATAATCTTTTTCCTGACTTTTAAAATACATGTCTAATTGATGCCATGAATTAAAGATTACTTGTCATTCTAAGGTTATTTCATTGCTTATAGTAGCATAGAATCATAGAGTTGGAAGAGACCTCACGGGCCACCCAGTCCAACCCCCTGCCAAGAAGCAGGAAAAATCACATTCAAGCACCCCCGACAGAGGCCCATCCAGCTTCTGCTTAAAAGCCTCCAAAGAAGGGGCATCCACCACACTCCAGGACAGAGAGTTCCATTGCCAAACAGCTCTCACAATGAGGAAATTCTTCCTAATGTTCAGGTTGAATCTCCTTTCCTGTAGTTTGAAGCCATTGTTCCACGTTCTAATCTGCAGGGCAGCAGAAAACAAGCTTGCTCCCTCCTCCCTAAGACTTCCCCTCACATATTTATACATAGCTATCATGTCTCCGCTCAGCCTACTCTTCTGCAGGCTAAACATGCCCAGCTCTTTCAGTTGCTTCTCATAGGGCTTGTTCTCCAGACCCTTGATCATTTTAGTCGCCCTCCTCTGGACACTTTCCAGCTTGTCAACATCTCCCTTCAACTGCGGTGCCCAGAATTGGACACAGTATTCCAGATGTGGTCTGACCAAGGCAGAATAGAGGGGTAGCATGACTTCCCTGGATCTAGACACTAGACTCCTATTTATACAGGCCAAAATCCCATTTGCTTTTTTTGCTGCCGCATCACACTGTAGGCTCATGTTTAACTTGTTGTCCACGAGGACTCCAAGATCTTTTTCACACGTGCTGCTGTCAAGCCAGGCACCCCCCCCCCCATTCTGTATCTTTGCATTTCATTTTTTTCTGCCTAAGTGGAGTATCTTGCATTTGTCCATGTTGAACTTCATTTTGTTAGTTTCGGCCCATCTCTCTAATCTGTTAAGATCATTCTGAATTTTGCTCCTGTCTTCTGGTGTTGGCTACCCCTCCCAATTTGGTGTTGTCTGCAAACTTGATGATCACACTTTCTAACCCTTCATCTAAGCCATTAATAAAGATGTTGAACAGAACCGGGCCCAGGACAGAACCCTGTGGCACTCCACTTGTCACTTCTTTCCAGGATGAAGAGGACTCATTGGTGAGCACCCTTTGGGTTCATTCGCTTAACCATTTACAGATCCACCTAACCGTAGTTTTGCCTAGCTTGTTTGCCAGAAGGTCATGGGGGACCTTGTCGAAGGCCTTACTGAAATCCAGATATTCTTATTGTTCTGCAATTCTTGTAATGTCACACAGGAGTGAATATTCTGTGGCCCTTCAGGTTTTCACAGATTCCTACAGAGTTTTGAAGTGGGATTATAGAATGTACTGAGAATTTACAATTCCCAGAAAAAACACAGAACAAAACTTCCATGTCTCAAATACTGGTGCAAGAAGGGTATAATTGACAAAATTGAGGACTGCTTCTTTGCAGCATCCAGATAATTTCTTTAACACATCATGCTCTCTCAAAGCAAAAGACGCATTAACTACAACTATTAAAAAGACAGTAACTCTAATTTGTATAAGTCTGTTCTGTGCACACAAATCACCTTACTCTATTTATCAGAAGAAAAAGAATTCTTACTGAGAAGTGTGCTCTGTACTTAGTTCTTCCTTCAAAAAGACAAACGTCTCTCCCTCCTCAGGCTCCAAATAACTTATATCAGGGCCATCTTGATATGGAGTAATTACTCTTCTGACCATAGCAGGGATCTGCAACATCATAAATTCCTTTTTAAGCTGCACACTACGAAAGCCTTTATCCAAAAATCTGAAATCCAAAATGCTCAAAAATTCAAAACTACTGACATGCATAGCAAAGATAGCAACACATTTGTTTTCTAATGGTTCAATATACAAAAACTTTGTTTCATATGCAATTGTATTTAAAATTATCATCAGGTTATGTGTATAATGTGTGTAGGAAACATAAATGAATGTCATGTTTAGATTTGGGCCCATCACCAAGATATTTCATTATGTATATGGAAGTAGCCCAAAAATCTAAAGAAATCCAAAATTTCTAGTCCCAAGCATTTTGGATAAGGGACACTCAACCTACACTAGATTCAGATGCTCAAAGCTTCTATAATTTGAAGTTTCAGTCACAATTTAAAGTGTGGTAGGACAGAGAAGCTTTCCATGCAGCATTTTTAAAGGCACATATTTACATATATTATCTACTTCATAAAGACATTTGACAGAGAAAGGCACAAAAGCACCTCCACAAGCTTACATTTGCTAATTAAATGGAGAAAAAGCCACAAACTGTATTATGTTTTATTAATCCATTACATCAATTCAACTACACATCATTAATTTTTACAGCTGTATTAAATAAGGAAACACAGTAGGATATTCATTGTAGTGACTACAACTACTAAGAGAACAAAATGTCTCACTGACTAGACTTTGATTAGAAAAAAAACAGATCAAAGTATCCTGTATTTGTTATATTTCACAAACTGCCTTCAATTCCATTTTTGGGACAGATAAGTGAGGATGTAATGTTAGTACAAGCAAGAGCAGCAGCAATGATGATGATCAGGAGAAGGAGGATGAAAATGAATGACCCCTCAGAATCTTTACAGTTTAAAAATAAATTTTTAAAAGGTTTACACTTGCAAGACTCTCCTGGCATTTGCAGCTTCATTGGGACTATTCTTTAACATGTTTTTAGAAACATACAAAGACATAGCACTGCAAAATGGTTAGAAAACAGAATATCAAGAGGATTTTCCCCTCCATAAAAATAGAAGATAACTGATAGCACACTTCATGGGCTGTGCATCCAAACATGGGCCCAAGAATAAACATTTCACAATTCACATTAAAATTTGGGTTGTTTCAACAAATTCTGATAGAACTTACCGCTTTCCTGTAAGCATCAGAAAGGTCTTTCAGAACATCATCACTTAAAACATCCAGAGCCCTAAGACAAATAAGACATTAAATGCCAATTCAGTGTTAGGGATGGGCAGATCAATTTATTTTGGATGCGTTTCATTGCTCATTTTTCCAGTCATTAGTCCAACTCAGCCTGATTCCATCACCATTTTCTATTCTTATTTAAAGTTCGCACACAACATTGCTTGCATTTTTGTAAATACCTTTCCTCCTGTACACATTTTTGGTCATAATTTTCCAAATGCATACACGTTGCACGAGTATCTAAAAAGAGGCTTAGGACCTCTTCAGATGAGCAGGGGAAAAGCAGAGGAAAGTGAAGGGACCCATACTCCTTCTTCCCTACTGTCTTTTCCTGTCTTCTGGAATAGTCAGCCATCCTATGTCATTCCCCGTCATCTGGTGTGCTTTCCTCATTTCCTCCCCATTTTCTGCAGTCTTCTCTTCATTTTCAGGCACTGGCAAAACAAATTCCCACGGGCAGCCACTGGAAGTGGTTGTGCATCATAGGATGGCCTCTGTGGGACTTGGTTTCACCAGAACCTGAAAACGGAGGTCTTAAGGCAGCCATTTTCAATAGGAGCACCAATATTAAAATTAGTTACCACAGACTCTCTGCAATAAACCTTATGCAAAAAAAGCTCTTCCTTCAAATGGGTGCTCTGGCCCACATCCTCAAGTGCCCGAAATGAGAAATCGTACTTACCATGAAAGTTCATTCTGGGATAGCAGGAGGAGCAATCCACTACAACTGTGTTTCACCCCCATGCTCCAACGGGAATGGCAGGATCTAAGGTTCTTTTCCAGTGTAGTCATTAAGACCCTGCCCCATTTTCCAACAGCTATTATCAAGCCTTAACTAATGTTACCAATTGAGAACCAATTCTCTCTTCCAAGTGTTAACTAATTTTCATTTGTTTGTTTATTTGTGGGAGGGCCTGGATTGCTCCTCCTGCTATCCCAGAATGAACCTTCACTGCAAGTACAACTTCTCATCTTTGGGATGGCTAGGAGGCACAATCCACTACAACGGGGACTTACACACATTTGGAACCACTGCCTTGAAGCTGCTGTTTTTAAAATGGCAGTTGCATCTTTCTGAGAGAGGTATCGTTGCTACCACAATGTTCTTCTCCACTGTGGAGGCATTGCCTCACAGTTCCTGTTTTCAAGATGGCTGTTGTTTTCAAAATAACAGTTGGAACTTTTTGGGAGAGCTTTCATTGCTACTGCAGTGTTATTCATTGTAGAGGCATCACCTCTGAGCTCCAGTTTTAAAAATGGCTGTTTTCAAAATGACAGTTACAGCTTTTTTGGGAAATATATCATTGCTACTGCAATGTTCTTCTCCAATTTAGAGGCATCACCTCTGAGCTGTTTAATTCTTGTTTACGCTCATCCTCAGTGGCCCACTGAGGAGCAGTCAACGGGGCAGCTTGTTTCTTCAGCTGCCGCCATCCCTCGATCTACTTTTCAGCTATCGCTGGAACCAAAATACTTATTCCTCTTTCAATCTCTCAGCCTCCAAAGGTATTTCTGTTCTTTAAATCAATTTGTTAAGGAAGAGAGCAAAGCACGTCAGTTTTTTAAATGGCAGCTTTTTTCAAATGACAGTTGCAGCTTTTCTGGAAAGCTATCGTTGATACTGCAGTGTTCTTCTCCACTTTGGAGGCATCACTTCTGGTCTCCAGTTTTAAAAGTGGCTGCTGTTTTCAAAATGACAGTTGCAGCTTTCAGGAGAGATATCACTGCTACTGCAATGTTCTTCTCCATTTTTGAGGCATCTTCCTTGAGCTCCAGTTTTCAAAATGGCTGCTATTTTCAAAATGACAGTTGCAGCTTTTCGAGAGAGATATCATTGCTACTGCAATGTTCTTCTCCACTCTGGAGCCATTGCCTCTGAGCTCCAGTTTGCAAAATCGAGTTACAGCTTACCAGGAGACCTATCATTGCTTATATTTCCTAATTTCCCCCTTGTTATTTATCCTTTTAAGTTTGTCAGATTGGTTAGGCAGGATTGAAAAAACTGTTGGAAAAGGGGGTGGGGTCTTAATGGCTCAACTGAAAAAGAACATTGGATCCTGCCATTCTGGTTGGTGAAACCCAGTTGTAGTGGATTGCTCCTCCTAGCCATCCCGAGAATGGCTCCTACATGTTGTACATGCTCTGGCCCAAAAAGATGAGAAAGTGGCAAATTCTTCCGTTCTTTCCCAGGTATCAGCAAAGGAAAACGAACAGGTGGAAACTCTTCTTCTACTTTTAGTCACTGCCTTTGTGTCAGGTCCCTGTTTAATCACTGACCTGTGTACAATTCAACCCAGGGATTGGGGGGGGGGGGGGGGGAACAGGAGTATCTGATGCTTCTCTACAATCTGTTTGTACATATTATTTTCATATAGTATGGATTTTAATTATTCTTCCCTAAAGTATGCATTCTTTGAGTGAAGCTCTGTGCCACACAATTTAGGAAACTGTTTCTATTCTCATGTCTGTTCTATTTTCCTTGTTGGCATAAGAGATATTACTGTGACAAACTTGGAGAAATATTCATACTGAATGAATTTTTCATCCACTCTTACTCAGTGGAGGTACTATTCAGCTGTGCCCAAGTAAAGAGAAATGAAAGGCAATTATGGGACATTCTTCATTTTTAAAATTCAGATTCTAAAAAACACATGCTGTGTTTATAATGTAACTGAGAGAATAAAATTCTAAAGTGATGGAAGTAAACAGCGATTGCAAGGCTTAGATCATTAAATGCCCTAACAAGAAAACCTTTTCCCCAGGACCTAGCAACATGCAGGCAAAAAAATTCTGATGCTATAACAGTACACAAAATATGGTGCAGGTGTGTGAAATATATATATTTTTAAAAAACTAGCAATTGACAAGCATAAAGACTCTTCAGATATATGGTTAATGCAGCACTGAATGTTGAAGAGACACACAAAATAAAAGAATTTTGTCAATTTCCGCTCATCTAAGTCCTGCCAATTTCAGCTCTCTATTCTTCTGCTTTAGCAAAACTCTATCATACACACTCCACACATTAATTTGAACTTTTTTATTCAAGGTAGCCAAACTAGGAAACTGTCTGTATGAAGCACACAGAAAGAAAGCACAAGCAACTAGATGGGCCAAAAACAAATCGGACAAAGAATAATGAAAAGGACAAGAGATTTCAAGGAAAAAATAACAGGGAGAGGAAGAAACCATAAAAACATGTAATATGAAGCTGATATAGGAAAATGCTGAAGATTTCACACAGGAACCTTAGTCTTTGTGTATCCCAATTGCTAAAGATTAACCAATTTATATACTACTGTATATGCAAGACACTGCTACTTTTACAGAAGAACCTCAAAAGCCTTTTCCCAACCTCTGCTTTGAAAAATGCTTTAGAATCAGATATTAATACTTTACAAAATGAAATCCAGGAAATATATATAAGGGCAACTTTCCGGATTGCAGCATACTACAGCAAGGCCATGTAAAACCACAATACATTCTTACCTCATTTCGAGTATAGCTGCCATGTTCAGCACTATGAATTCTAAGCAAGACTGTTTCAGCTGTTCAGCATTATACATGGCAGAAAACTCCAGAAGCTCAGCAGCATTCTTTAAAGTAACTGAAATTGGAAACAAAGGAAGGCTATCAAGACAGCATGACAGAAAGCTAAGACTAAAGGAAAATAACATTCTCCACATACTGTCAACTATATATCACCAAGTGGGGTCTTAACAGCTGCACAGTGAAAAGTAAGATATAGAACCGAGAACAATGTATCTTTGTTCCGATTCTTAATCTTATAGACCAGGGCTTCTTAAACTTTTCCACTCGCGACCTGTTTTTGTCTGATAATTTTTTACATGACTCCAGGTATATATTTAAAATACGTTTAAAAAGCAAACATTTGCTGATAATAAATCAGCATTTGCAAGGCTTGCTAAACAGGCTGATTGTCCTTTTTATGAATTACAGCTGAAGCATTTGTTGCAGCATCCACTGTAAACACTGCACATTGTTGCTAACAGATTTGTGTAAATGTCTAAAACAGCTACTAAATGGCATTCAGAAACCATTTTTTTCATGACCCCAACATCAACCTAAGACAGTTGTTCTCAACCTGTGGGTCCTCAGATGTTTTGGCCTTCAGCTCCCACAAATCCTAACAGCTGGTAAAATGGCTGAGATTTCTGGGAGTTCTAGACCAAAACACCTGGAGACCCACAGGTTGAGAACCACTGACCTAAGAACCATATTTGGGGTCGGGACTCACAGATTAAGAAGCAGTGTTTTAGATGATGAACATCTTCAGCACAATTTGAGACATCCTAGGTATTTTAAGAATATACAAAATGTAATATTTTCTAAGAGATAATAGGAACAAGTAACATGTCTTCACATATTACAAAATGCTACGATATATTACAGCATCCTGAATAATATTTAGAGTAATATTGTGAAATAAGGTGTAACTCACGTTTTTCTGTAATGGCCACTTCACAGATTTCTTTCAGTCGTGACATAAGCAACTGGTCAGCTACCACAAGAACATTGCAGATGAACTCCACATTTTGAGATTCTGAAAATCATTGGGAAATTTTATCTAGAACAAGCTTTGTTTTCTTTTGAGTCAGTTCACTTCTCCCTAAATGGTTTAAAGTTTCCAATGTGCAAGTTTCTCCCCAAAATTAGTCTGCCTTCACTGTAAAGATCATACACACAAAATTATTTTGCTCCTTACTTTAGTTTTCTGCAGGCCTTTATAACATTTCTTTACAGCTTGTTTATTTTAACTTCTTTTTTTACCGTGGGTTGTATGTTGTATGTATGTCTATGTGTTAAATGTTTTGATACGGCTGATGGTCTAATCAATAAAACGTTATTTGATTTCTTTACTACTTCCAATATCTACCTCTACCCTTCAGTGGCAGGTCAGCCTCCTGCCTCCATGATTAGCTCTACATTTTAGCAACTAATCTAATTTCTAATGCACTTGCAGCATGCCATTATCTTGTCCACCTATTTTAATCCATTAAGCTGCCCCTTGGATATCAGCATTGTACTTTTTCCTTTCCTTTCCATACTTTATCTCAAATAATTCTCACCAAAGCTCATCTTCAAGCACTCCAAACCCAACTCTTCTATGAACTCCGCAAATGCCAAGGCCCTTACCCTTTACTGCAACAGCTTCATCAGTGTAAATATAATCCAGGATGACCTGAAGAATGTCTGAAGGGAATGGCATTTCCAGAGATGCACAGCGTGATGCCTAGAAGAAAGCAAGAACCAGCAGAAAATCCTTGTAAACCTTCAGGAAAGGGATCAGATAGTAAAACACAGCAATACCACACATACAATAGGATTATGATGAAGTAGTAGTAGCAATGGCAGCTGCTACTATTTTCAAATAAATTAAGATAATCAGTATAGAGTGCTTACTCTCCTGCAGTCTTCATATATAAATACATGCCTATGATATCATCTTGAAAACCAAGACATTAAGAAGTTCAGGGGAACATTTCACAAATTTCTGATAGCTGGGCAGCCTTTCTTCCTGGACAGCTGCTAGAAACACCTACATTTAATACTTCTGGAGGGATTTGAGGAAGGAGAATGATTCAAGGCATATCACCCACTCTCAAAGTAACCCATCTACAGTATCTCTTTGCATGATTCCTGAGCTAAAGCAAGAGAAGCCCAGAGGCAATGACTCAATTACACCAAATGGAGATATCTGATATAATTACCTACTTCCAAATGGAGTTGACTGGAATAAACAAAGGCAGGACAATGAATCAATCTCATTCTTTTATGCGAGCAGAACTAGTTGCTTATTGTAGACCTTTGCCTTAAAAGATATTTTACAAAGAAGGCTTGTTGCACCCTTTTTCTTTCACGCGAAGGCTAGAAAATAATCTGTTGATCCACATCCAGCATATTCTTGGTCTAGTTTACAAAGGTTTCTTTTAACCATTCTGATATTGGATGCATTGCCACTTTCTCAATATTACAAGTCCCAAGCAATTCGGTATTACAAAAAAAAGGATGTTGTTCGGAAATGCAAACTGCAATAATTTACATTATGGGGTGTTGTGTGATTTCCGGGCTGTATGGCCGTGTTCTAGCAGCTTTTTCTCCTGACGTTTCACCTGCATCTGTGGCTAGCATCTCCAGAAGATCTTCTGAAGATGCCAGCCGCAAATGCAGGCAAAATATTGGGAGAAAATGCTGCTAGAACACAGCTATATAGTTCGGAAGCCACATAACATCCCAGTGATTCCGGCTGTGAAAAGTCTTATCACCTGAAGTTTTCTCTAACCAAATCAAATCACTGAAGCATGTAATCAAATACTGTCTTCACTGACTGGAAAACACCACTCCTAGGAACTAGAGATATGAAAGTATCAATAACTGGCTGTGGCATTCCAGAGTTTTGGAAAGAGACTTTTCTGTTTACACAGAGATGTCAAAGATCTGGTTTGGAATATACTGGACACAAAGACACACTCCACTGGGTTGTTGTATGTCTTTCGGGCTGTGTGGCCATGTTCCAGAATGCTTCTGGAACATGGCCACACAGCCCGAAAGACATACAACAACCCTGTGATCCCGGCAATGAAAGCCTTCGACAACACACACTCCACTATTAAGCTCCAGCACCTTGAATCATAATATGTTCAATTAAAATTTCACCATCAACAACGAATGTGCAGTTAATGTTTCACTGTGTGCTACAAGGAACATACAACTTAGCTATGCTCAATTAAGAACATAAAAATATTTGTGCTCATTCTGCACTATCTTATCCATATCCTAGTCAGACTTTGGACTTCTGCTTTTATGATCTTAAATAGTTTTTTTAGTCCAACAGCAATTTCCCTTTTGTAATTAATTTCTTCCTCTACACAACTCTCAAGTAACTACTCCTACACAAATTAAAGAGGAAAAACAAAACCATATGTCCATATGTCATATTGATACACTTACCTCAATCCAGGAGTTGCTCAGCATGCTGTGAAAGTAGTCTGAAAAGGAGACAAACTTCATTTTGACATGCATTAAAAATACGTAACTATTAATAAAGTAACAAAAATACTATACAGTAGACCTACCAAGTCTTGCACAGAGAACACACTTGTGGCATGGGAATTCCTTTCCATCTATAGATTTCATGGTGACATCACAGAGGTATGAACTTTAAAAAGAAAGAAAGAATGCCCAATTTAAAGAGATAAATTGGTAAATAATAGATTGGTTAACCAAATGTACTCCTTATTATGCTTAACTTACCACTTTAAGAATTTTTTTAGGTACTGCAGAGGGCAGAGGGAGGCGCTAGATAGAGAAAGATAGGCTATTTTACAGTGAGAGAGGGGTTTGAAGGAGTAAAACCATTTCCTATGCTTTCCTGTTATTCCCTCCACTCATGTCACCATTGCGGGAAAAAACCCAAGTTTATGAAATAAGAAGCAGAAAGGGGGAATAACCAGTGAAAATGGGGAAAATTGTTTTCCTCCTTCAATTTGCCCTCTGTAAAATAAACTATTCTTATGTGTCTAGTGCCCCCTTTTGGCTTCCACCCAGATAATGGAAAAAGACTTTTATTTATTTTAAAGAATATTAGAACTATATAACTACAAAATGGACATTGTTCAACATGGTTCATGAAGGCAACCCAATTTGGAAGTCATGAAATAGAAGGCTAAGGGGCCCGCGCTGTGGCGCAGGCTGTTGAGCAACCAGCTGCAGCCAGTGCAACAAATCACTCTGACCAAGAGGTCATGAGTTCGAGGCCAGCTCGGAGCCCCGTGTTTGTCTTTGTCTTTGTTCTATGTTAAGGCATTGAATGTTTGCCTTATATGTGTAATGTGATCCGCCCTGAGTCCCCTTCGGGGTGAGAAGGGCAGAATATAAATACTGTAAATAAATAAATAAATAAATAAATAAATAAATGGTACAATCTTGATAAAAATTGTATTTATCTTGAATGCTCTGTAGAATAATACTAAGAGTGGATGAATAAAGTGTATCTTCCACTATCCAGATTGTACTTTCTGATGAGTAAGATGAGCAGAAAAACTGAGAGATGAATAACATGAGTTGAAAGAACAGGAATAAGGGTAAAGCAGACTACAAATAACTAGCATCAGTGATTCCTTGATCTTTGTGCATGAGTTCCAGTGAAACCTGTTTTATTACAAAGCCTAATGTAAGCTAAACACAAACAATTTTGGGAGAAAATAATTGTCTTCAGTGTAATATAGCTCAGAAGTTATATCCTTACATCTATCTGTATCTTCTAGCTCAAACATAATTTTGCATGCCTGATACAAAGTTCAGGAAAAGATCAAAATGTATAAAGAAGCTCTTATACATTTTATAAAGAAGATAAGGAAGAAGGAAGAAGTGAGGACAAGGGCCAAGACTACTTTTCTCTCACAATCTTTTAACCATGCACCTGGCTTTTTCGAACTCACCATTTTGCCTGGTTTAACTTTGGTTTATTTCCACTTTTTCTGTTAACAACATTAACCCTTCCATTTTCTATTCTGATTCCATCCAGCCTGAAACAAAATAAAGCTATTAATACATATACGGTGCTCAAAATGTATTATATTAATAAAAAATAGCTGCAACTTTAAGTATATCCCACTGCAAAATAAGAAGAGAGTAAAACAGACAAAAATCCTCAACGTCTTTTTTATTTTAAAATTGTAATACACCCACCATACATATTACAAACATATACACATATACATAAACAACCCGCCACCACAATACCATCACCTCTCAACCCACTGTCAATTACAATCAGTTATAATATTTTATCATATTTTACTAACCAACAAAGCATGAGGAAGACATCTGCCAATGTTTATCAGGAATTTTACTTATTTTTTCAAAGATGACCATGAACAGGGAAGGGAGTTTACTTTTGCAGTCTTTAAGAAATCCAACTCTCTTCACAAATGTCACAAAAAACTTTCACCACAAAACTCCTAAAATGCAATCAAAGATTCCTTGGAGCACATGACCAGAACATTCACAGCACTGGGTTTGACCTTTTCTATAATCCCCACCTCAAAAAAGTGCCAGACTATTTTATTGGCATTTTTGCTATGATTTAGGGATGAACAGTAAGTAGTTTGTAATTCACAAACTGCATTTCATAACGTAAGGTAAAGATTCCAGTTTAGGGCCTAAATCCTGTTGTAAGTTTTGGATGAAGTAGCCACACACACACCTAATCTAGATCAGCATTTATAATTATTGACTAACCATTCAACAGCAAATTAAATTGGTATACGCTATTCAGGATAAATCAACAGCATCCCAGAAAGAGTGTAGTTTTCCAAGCTACTGTTTGTATTCTAAAGCAAACATTTAGAAATAAACTCATATAGAATGACTTTGACAGTAAAGAAGAGTTATGCCCTTGTACCTTTTCAAAAAAAAAATCCTGCCATGCAATTGTGGCCATGTCAGTAGCTGCGAAGCCACATTCTTGAAATGTTTTTGCAAAGGTAGAGTCTTTCTTTTGTACCATGGACAAAAGCGCTTAACACAAGGCTTTTGGAACAAATACACAGAGATACATGTTGTGTATTTGTCCAAGTATGCGATTGACATACCTTGAACTTAAACTGCCAAGTCCAAATTTCTTTGCAGCAACCTGTAGCATTTTGATGAGATTTATTTCTTCTCCAACACCTTTACATTTCTTAGAAGCAGATTTTGGTTTACTTTTCTGTTTTTTGTTTGCTAGCTGCTCCTGGTTATTTCGGTAAACCTCAAATGCAGACTTACTATTATCATCCCCATGAAGAGTTATTGTATTCAAGTTTTTAATTAAGGTGTCTTCATTTTCTTCCAGTCTTTCTTTGTACACCATCTTGGGCCGGTGGCCATGAACAAGCAGATCACAAGAGTCTGTGTAAATGTATTGCAAAAGGTACATAAGCAAGTCTGGGTGAAGTTTTTCAACCACAAACAAATCACAACCAACATCATCTTCCTCTTTACGGTAAAAGTCAGTAGAATCCAGCCAACTGTGATCAGACGCAAAGAGTTTCCGGAAAAAATCAGAACGCATCGCCAAAATATACTTGTGTGCAGGGAAAGCCCTTGTGCCAACCTGGAAAGTCACATCATGGATGGTGTCCATAACTTCTGCTTCTCCCAACAACTTGCTAAAATCCTCAGGAAAGCTAGATGCTGACACGCTTGGAATTTCATACAAGCTGTAAGACAGAATTATATGGGTATGCATTTACTTTTAGGTTCTATCCTATTAAAAAGGTCCTCTCTTCTCAAATATCACAAGAAACATGAACTCATAAAACAATATGTTGTTTTTCTTGAGTTAACTAAAATACAAACTGGGCATTTATAAAACACATATTCAGAATACTCATGTACATGAAATCTTTGGAAAGAGGGGGCTTGGAGGAATTTAAGTGTCTTGGATAATGAATCTTGGACACTAACACCAGCAAGCTGCTAGCTCTAACGTAGCATATAGCCTTCAATTTGCAAAGTGTCAGCTACAAGAAATCAAGACCACCACCATAACTCACGTGCCAAACTTTAATGAGACAGGATTTTAACGGATGTGCCAAAAGGTACAAGTAAGAACAATTCCTTTAATACCAGCACTGATTTCTCTATCATTTTCAGATAAATTATTTTCCCAAGCAATTGAAACTTACCTTGTTTTTGGATCTGACTGTAAAATGGCAAAATTCAAACCATTGGGATCTGTGGCAACACTGACTGCTCTGTGAACAAAAGCAAGCTTCTCAAGTCGTATCCGTTCACATATATTGTTGGCATCGTAAGATGAAATGTCATTTGAGGAATTCTGAATGTTTGAAACTATCTCTGCTAAAGATAGAGGTTAAAATAATTAGATGACAAGCTGAAGAAGCAAACAGAAAACATTTTCTACAATAATCATCTGTTTCACTACAATTACAGATTTACTGCTTAACACATGATGTGCTTTCTCAATAGTATACCTAATCTCATAAGAAGATAAGAAAAGACCAACATTTGTTTTTTATGAAATGGTTTGCAAAACCACCATAGTTATTTTGCAGCATGATTTTCAAGATGACTATATTGTAGGAAAGTCAGGTTCCAGCAGAGACTTACCAGTGCTCATAAAATTGTAGTCTGACTGTTACAGCATATGAAATAATTTCTTCACAAATCACATTATTCAAAAAAGACCCCAAGACTGTAACAGAACGTAGGTTTATTTTGTACTGTCACACTCTCAACAACATTGTTTTAACAAAAAAAATCCTTATTCCTGAAAATGTTTGCATGCTACCTCAATGCAATAGATCAGTGGTTCTCGATTTGTAGGTCCCCAGGTGTTTAGGTCTACAACTCCCAGAAATCCCAGCCAGGTTACCAGCTGTTAGGATTTCTGAGAGTTGGAGGTCAAAACATCTGGAGTCTCACAGGTCGAGAACCACTGCACTAGATAGTACCAACTGCTAGTTAGCTTAACATGCAGAAACAGTGCACTTTTTCTCCCAGCTCCAACAAAAAGGCTGGAAAACATGGTCTGCAACAAAACAAGATAGTTTTCTACAAGTTCCTTGAAGAACGTGCACATGGGAATTTTTTACCTTTTGTTTACTTGAATAAGGTTACTTGATTTTATTTATTTGTATATCTTAACCTTTTGGGGAGTGGAGGGGTGGGTAAAAACTGTATGATCAGAGATTGAGACCCAGAGCCACTTAAGTGTATGCTCTCTGAAAGTGGTAGTTTTGTCAAAGTTATATATTTGTAGAAAATACATGCCAGCCAATATAATAAATGTAAGATATGCTCATTATGAAAATAGCTGACCTTTCTTTTCTGAGTTTTTATTTCCATCCACCCACTTTCCTTTGAATGCTTCACCATCCTGTGTAATGAACATCATTTCATTCCTATTTAGAGAGATATCAGACATGTAGACTTGGCGGCCATAGATCCACCGGCACTGCTTCATAGGATTGTTAGCAGATTTCCAGCAAAACACCTAAAATGTTAGTACAAAGTGGAGAAAGGAAGAGAGACCATTATAGGTTTACCCATATTTACAGTAACTGTCCTTCCTATGCTAGTAAGGTGCTTTAAACTAAATGTTTTCTGGACTTCATGGTTTGTTCAAATGCATGTGCATACAGATTTAAGCAACAACCAATTTACCTATCTATTTACTACCAAAAGTCTTATTTTTAAAATACAAACCTTAAAAACTAGATATATTCTGTTCACCTATGATCCTATTAATTATATATTTTTTTAAAAAATAGTAATGGGACCACAATTACCTTTCAATGGACCACTACCGAAACAATTCATTTGGCTATTTTAAAGACTTATTGTCTTATTGTTTGCCTTCAAATCATGTCCAACTTATGGTGACCGTAAGGACTATCACATGGTTTTCTTGGCAAGATTTGTTCAAATAGGGATTTTCTTTGCCTTTGTCTGGTTCTGAGAGAGTATTGACCTGTCCAAGGTCAACCAGTAGGTTTCCATGGCTGAGCTTGAGCCCTGGTCTCCAAAGTCATAAGGCGATACTCACCACATAGGTTCTCATTTTTAAGACCAAGAGATATAAATACTTTACAATAACCAAAGAAATTATTTTCCCTCATTCAATTTTTCTTTCCAAAAACCCTTTGAACAATTTTCTTAGAAACTTCATTTACAGTAGCACTACATATCTATGTACAGAGCCAGTCTTGTGTGCTTGCTTAAGAACTGGACTGCAGCTCAGGAAATCGGGGTTTGAATTTCCTCTTGACTTGGAAACCCACTAATGATAATGAGGATGTTGATGATGATGATGATGATGATAATAATAATAAACTTTATTTATATTCCACCCTATCTCCCCAGGGGGACTCCGGAAGAATTCCAACATACAAAAAGGCAAACATTCAATGCCTTAACAAAAAAAAACGTAGCGGCAAAATAACTGAGGATAACCCCACATGTAAGACGTAAAATTACAACCTAACATCAATAAATTAAACAAAACATAGGCAAACAAAATTATATAACGACATAAAACCGAAGCACGAGACATCTATATTGATTTATAGGGGCCAACCAAAGTTCACAAAATCATGTGGGTTGATTGTGTGGCCAGTGATCAACCACTGGGCCAATATGGACTAGCAGGGCCCAAATACAACAATAGTTCTCAATCAGAGGTCCGGTACTGATCTCTCATTATTGAATCCTCCTCCTCTCGATATGTTAATGAGCAATGATGAGTCTTCAGTTGTTTTTTGAAGGAGTGGGGGATAGTGCCATCTTTTTTTCTTTAGAGAGGGAGTTCCAGAGGTGGAGAGGGGGGCGATCATGGAGTAGGCCCTTTCCCTCATTCCCATCAGCCTCATTTAAGATGGGGGTGGGACCGAGAGCAGGGCCTCCTCCGCTGATCACAGTGCCCGAGCTGTTTGTAAGAGGAAATGCAATTGGCCAAACAGCCTGGGCCCAAGCCATTTAGGGCTTTAAAGGTAATGGTCAGCACTTTGTATTTAGCCTGGAAGCGGACCAGCAACCAGTTAAGGTGCTGCAACATGGGAGTGGATCTCTCCCTGTATGGGGCTCCCGTTAGTAATCTGGCTGCTGATCTCTGAACCAGTTGAAACTTCCAAACTATCTTCATAAGCAGCCCCACGTAGAGAGCACTGCAGTAGTCCAAATGGGATGTGACTAAGGTATGGACTACCATGGCCAGATCTGGCATCTCAAGGTATGGGCACAGCTAGTGAACAAGGTTTAATTTTGCAGAGGCACTCCTGGCAAAACCACTAGGTAAGTGACATTTTCTCAGCTGCAAAAGATAAATATTAAAGCCACCACCCCCCCCCCCCCACCCCACACACACATCACTCAGGAACATGTTTTGCTAAGAAAACCTAATGAAGGTTGCCATAAGTCAGAAATCACTTGAAGGCACATGACAAGAACAACGCACACAAAACTTGCAAGCATTACAGCTGCATATATATTTTAATGGTAAGTAAAACTTACCCTTCCAGCTTGATCCAGTGCAAGAATACAAATCCTCTGACCTCCATTTTCTTTAAGGTGTTGAGGATCCACTCTGTAATCTAAATATCCTCCACTGACAAGGACTTTTTTTAGATTTAGTTGCCTGAACAATGACGACAGAAAGCATCCTTATTTTCAGCAACATACATCTTTTTAAAGCTTTAATTTTACTGTTTTGTATCTAACTGCAAAACATTTTGGATGTTAAATGCCTGGGGGGAGGGGGCGGGGCAGAACATGACTCTAAAAAAGGATTTTCCCAGGACCTAAACAACCTTGGCATAAAATGCCCTTTAAAAACTGTTTTGGCGGGTCTGAGAACAAAACAATGTTTGATTTTTTAAGGCAGATGAGGGCTAATGAAAATGGCTTAACATCTCACAATTGTCCACATATGTTTTACAATAACAGAAATAACAAAAAAGTGGAAGGCCAACACAGATCCAAGAATCGTAACACATTATTACCCTTTGGCAATTAAAACTCCTGCAAACGCAAAACCTCATGTGTAGATTTCTCTGAAGAAAAGCACTCACTTGGAAGCAATCTTCTTGCACTGATAGTCAGTAAGCAAATAGGTATCTCCTCTTTCTGTAACACAAACTGTGGCACCATCGCTTGCAGTGACAAAAGACATAGTTATGTCCTTATGATGCAGAGCAGAGACTTGGCGAGGAGAAATTACACACTTCTCTCCATTAGGATCTGACAAATAACCTACAATGTAAAAGAACACCCTCGATGTCAGATTCATGAAGTTCTGAATTATTCTAATAACTCTTTTCTTATTAGAAGCGAAGCCAGGGGGGAAGTTTAGGTTGTTTAGCCAATGACAAAAAAATTATTTATCAACTTAGGCCAACATAAAAAGCTGCTTTATACTGAATTAGAGCATTGGTCCACCAGCCCAGCATTTTCTCTTTTGGTGAGCGGTGTTCCAGGGCCCTTCCTGCCTAGATCATGTCAAACAAAGAACACAACAAATATGCAGTAGGTGTAAATGCTGTAGATTTCTGAAATGCATTATTAAAAGACTAACACAATGGTTTGTTAAAGCATGATCACACCATGCCTTGCTTAGCATATGATTCTGAACCCAACTCATAGGAAGAAGCAAAATAAATATAGCTGTATTTATGAATAAAATTACTATTTTTTATTTGTACAGCATACTTGCTTGGGGACCCGGCGATGCCCGGGTCATTTGAGAATTGTATTATTTGTCTTTTAATGTTATGTATTCTGTTTGGAGTGGATGAAGTACAATTTCCAGAATTGTGGCTGAATCCTTCCCAAACCCTGCCAGTATTCTAAGTTGGCCATTTTGGGCGTGTGTACCAGGTGTGGGGCAGTACTCTCTGGATGGGGGTGAACTACTGCAATTTCCAGATTCCCGGGGCATTTGCCCCGAAATATCTATCAGTATCCACAGCAGGCAATATTCAGTCTGTTTGGTAAGTTTGGTCTAGATTCGTCATTGGCTGGGTTCAGTGGTCTTTGGATGGAGATGAAGTACAACTCCCAAAATCAAGGCCCTTTCCCAGAAACACCTGCAGTATGTTCAGTAGGTCATGAGGCTTCTCTGTGTGAAGTACGGTCCTAGTGCATTGTTGGTGGGGGTCAGTGTTTATCTGGCTGCAGGTGAACTATAACTCCCTTTTTCCCGAAGTTGTCCAATATGTTGTATTGGTTATGGGGGCTCTGTGTGCCAAGTGTGATGTTCATTCATTGCAGGTGAACTATAAATCCCAGTACCTACTACTCAACTTCCAGTCTAGTTCCCCTCCAAACCCAACAGTAGTCAAATCTGGGCATATCGGGTTTGCATGGCAACTTTGGCCAAGAGCCATCATTATTTGGGTTAATAGCATTCTGGGTGTAGGTGAACTACAACTCCTCTATATTCCCCAATATGAGTGACAGTGCTCTGACTTGATGCAGGGTGAACTACAACTTCCACCATGTGGAGTTAATCCCTAAACTCCTCCAGTAAGTTTAGTTGCAGCTCAGTTCTGCTCTGTTTTATATGCAGAGAGATTGGGGAAAAAAGGGCAGTGGGTGGGGCGGTGCAAATTCACAGCAATGGAGAACCCTGGGATGCCTGCCTATGGTGGAAGAAAAAGCAAAACCTAGGATGAAACGAAAGCATTCCTTGGGTGGTGGGCTGTAGTGTTTGGGAAGGACATTGGCAGGGGCTGGGCTGCATGTTCATGGTGCTCGCTGTAACCGCAATGTCAGTGGAAAAGAGTGACTTGCTAGATTTTTAACCCAGGAAAACATAGCCTGTTTGTGGAGGCCGGAGGCTGTCTGTGTGAGCAGACATCTGTGCCACATACACACATACGGGCTTTCGCTTTTATTATGGATTTAGATATACAGTGTTCCCTCACTTATCGCAGGGGCTACGTTCCAGGACCTCCCGCAATACGTGAAAATCCGTAAAGTAGGGACACTATATTTATTTTAATAAATATAGTGTCCCTCCCTCCCTCTCTGATTCAAAGCATACCTTTAGTAGGTAAAGTGAATTAATAGAATTGACTAGAGACAGACCCAGGGGAAATGACAGGGCTGTATAGCAGCAATATAATAAGAGGGAAGTTATCATAGAAGAGTGAGAGCACAATTTAAATATTTTCAGACTGTGCATCTTATGTTTAAATCACTTCTATAAACATGGCAATATTATGAATACTACCCTCCACCAAATTAAGTTCAGAAGTAAGATTCCCTCTCTGACCTAGTTGTCCACCATTCAACCCTATTGTGTACACTGCTTCTTTGGTCCACAGCACTGTATGAAACCTGCCAGCAGCCACACCAATCACCGTTCTTCCTTTAAGATTTTTGGCTTGAACCTGTATAAAAAAATACACAGATGCCAGATATGAATTAGTACATTCAGGATAATGCATATCTACAGCAGCACATGCTACAGTTTAGGGGAAGAAACCACATCTTATTAGGAATATACTAATATTTTCCATCACCAAGTTATTAAGGAGGACACATGGGGTCATGTAATGACACTCAAACCCAAGAATTTTCTTCTGAAATTCACCAAGGAATAATGCGACTTTTAGTCATGGGTGCCACACAAAAATCATTTAAATTGTCTTTACGGTGCTCTTATTGCTGAAAGCTGCTTTTAAAGCAATTTGCTGCCCTGCTACAAATCCTATGAATGCTTTATGTTTTTCATACTTTATATTTACCATCTGACAAGCTTCCTTTTAACACCTAAGCCAAAAGCCCCCAAATGCTGCTTGTTTAGCAATTGAGCCAAAGGCCGTTTTTGAAGTCCATGGTATGAAGAGCATGAAGTAGCTTTAGAGGATAGAATTTTAAGCCTTGAAATGATTTTCATTTAACTATAACTTACATATTTTTAAAATGCGAGGTAGTTAATATATTAAGATAAAATCTTAGGTACAATTATGTATTGCCCCATTCTTTATCACATTATTCAGAGAGCAAACAAGATCAGCAATTATCACTACTCATCCCCAGAAAATATTTTTCTACAGTCAGGGTTGTATTTTGTTTATTTGCTAAAACCTTTGGCCTGTTGGGGGTATTAATGTATCTGCTGCTTAGTTGAACCCTTGGCACATAAACCTAGCATGCAAAGCACACATATTTTATAGCACTCCCACACTGCCATTGCCATTTGTATAGATAATGCATGCATCTGCAGAAGAGAGATCTATGTGAATAGAACGGTACATATATAAGCCTTCATACAAGCCAGATACTTCATGTATTCGGCATGTTACATACTGCAGCCTCAATCATGTACACTGGTGAGCACACGAGAATGCAAACAGGTTACTCTCTCTTGAAATACCATGCACTAGTTATGCTTTGGAAGATTTATTGCTCAGCTTTATTACCTGTCTCAAGGAATCAACCAAAGCAAGAGTTTGATGACTCAACCCTTCTAAAAATAGTTCCTACTCCTTGGCTCAGACTGTCACAGGATGCCACATAATGCTCTTCAAAATTTACTCTTCTCAAATAAAGGACAGCACAGCAAAGTTATGAATAGGACTGAGGAAGACACAGCTGAATGGTTATCCGGCAACAAACAACCTGACACCACTTTTATGGAGCCGCAAATATTCCTTTATCAAGTGCAACAGATACCATCTAGTGATACTGAGGAATACACATACATGAGAGTGCATCCATATGCAAGGGCAAGTACACACATTTACAGGTATCCAGCTGTAGGTATGCCAAAACGAACCACTTACTAAAATGTTCATATTACCTGTCTTGGAACATTGCAGTTTGGAGGAGGAGGTAGAACCCCAAGTTGATGAAATGTATTGAGACCAAACGTGTACACACATCCATCTTCCGTCAAAACAAGTGTATGATCTTTAGCTGCTGCCACTTGAGAACACTGATGACCCAGCAAGCTCTCCACCAGCCTTGGAATCTAATGGAGATTAACAAAGAATTACATCTGTATCTCGGTCATGTGTCATTCAATTGCTGTATATACTTATGTATAAGTTGACCTCATATGTAAGTCAAGTGCAGGTTTGAGGTCAAGATTATACTCTGCCTAGGCATTTATAAAGGCCACCGCAAAGAGTAGAGGAGATTGGTGCTTCTTTCAGGTTCTTCTGGAAGGGAGAAAGATCTTGCCTTTTGCTACTCTACTTAGAGAAGAAGATGGTTTATTCACATTGACCCATGGATACGTAGACCCAGGTTTTTTTGGGTTGATTTTTTAATTAAAATTTCTAAACTTATACATAAGATTTTCTGGGGAGGCTCTCCTCTCGCTTCCACCCCCGTCACAAGCGCGGTTGGTGGGGACGAGAGAGAGGGCCTTCTCGGTGGTGGCCCTCCAGCTCTGGAACTCCCTCCCCAAGGAGATCACGCTGGCACCCATCTTGTCCATTTTTTGCAAAGAGCTAAAAACGTGGATGGTTCCATTGTGCTTTTGATTAGACGGTCACCAAGGAAACCTTGGCCCCAGTTATGAGCTATGACCTAAAGTCTTGTCCTTGTACTTTACTATTGTTACCTACCCAGAGTTATAGTGTTCTACTTTGTATGCCCTCTATCCCTAAATTTTCCCATCTGACATCTGTACTTTATCCATCAGCCCTGCCCTCACAATTGTGTTGCACTAGCCCACTCACCCGAGCCCAGAAGCTATTTAATATTCCATGCTCACTGGTTGTTGTTGATGACTGTTTTTATACTGTGCCATGTGTTTTGTGTTATATTGTTTTATTATGTTGTTTATGAATTTTGATGTGTCGCATTTTCACTATGTTGTGGGGATTTTCCCCATGTAAGCCACCCCGAGTCCCTTCGGGGAGGTGGAGGCGTGATACAAAAATAAAGTTGTTGTTGTTATTGTTATGATGATGATGATGATGATTATCATTATCATTATGAGTATATAAGGCAGGAACTTCACTATTCTAATAAAAGCAAATGCAAAGCTATGTTATAAAATGATACTTTATGCAAACTGCATGCAGTGTTGCTTTTAGACAGATCACAATAGTATATCTTTGTTTATACTGATCTTAAGCAAAATTCCTTTAAAATGTACTATATCTCCTCCAATCCAGGATGCTTTCAAGACACTTTAAAACAATAAAATAGTTCTTTCATTGCAACTGATTTTAAGGTGAGAGACAAGGTACAATAAATGTTTTAAGACTTGTTATTTGTGCAAAACACAGCTATTTTAAACACTAGCTAGGATTAATATTAATCAAGATTCACTTTTAACTAGTTTTCCAAGTTGGTTAAAAGTGAATCCTATTAACGAGTCATAATAATCATCAATATTCACACTACTATTAACCAAGAAATTAAAACGCCATTCATCAAAAATGAAAATACTATATCATACTCCCACTCTTTCAATCTGGTACAAAGACAGTATAATGAAGAGTATTTGCTGGTACTATGTCATAAGGTATGTGTGTAAAGATCTCCACAGGTACTCATGATTTTAAACCTTGTTAAAAACAGCACCTGCTTCCACTTAAACAATAATTGTTCCTAACACTGCATTGGAAGTAGCTTGTGAAATATTAATAAATTGCTCTTTAAAAAAAACTCAAATCCCCAATGGAAACAGCAGTGAGTCAGAGACTACTTCTGAAAACCAATTCTCTTTTTAAGAAGAGGCATTACTTTTGCCATACCAAGCAAGTCTGTTCATCACCATGACCCAAGCGTCCGCCTTGACCATGTCCACAGGTATAAACCTGTCCTTTCTGGGTTAGAAATACGGAGTGAAATTTACAGAGTACCACCTGAGGAGAGAAGAAAATAACGTAAATTCAGCTATGTTGACTAGTCTGTGGAGCATTCTATAAATACAAGGAATAGTACTCTTACCTTTTCCTCTAGATAGAACTTTTTTCTCTTAGCTGTGTTTGTTCTAGCCTACGTTATTCCAGAAACAAGCTTCAAGGGTAATTGTGTGCTAAAAATATTTAAGATATTTCCCTTTTCACCAATGAGAACATTGTAAACAATGTTTACGAAGGTTGAGGCAAGCTGTAAAAAAACAGTAAAGCTACAAAATCCGATGAGCCACAATTCATGACCCGTGAGTCCAATCTTGTGCTTTGGTTGCTAATTTTCAATTTCATATTTCTTTGACTGAAGCCTGATCATCTTTCCATTACCATCTGTAACGGATTTGACTTACTAGAGGAAAAGTTAGTGTGTGGCCTACTTTGAGAGGTTGGTTTGCGAGCAGCCATTTTATAAAAAAAGAACCAGGCAGACATTTTGTAGCTCCTTTCTAACAGAAGCTGGGGGAGGAGCTAGATAGTAGCTATTTGCATGAAGTGGCCTGATTGGCCAGATGCAAATAAACAGATGCTAAGGCACAAGAGAGGGGCGGAGCTTAAACATCCATTACAGTAGTTATTCCTGAACATTCTAGTCTGTTGGGAGTTGAGCTGGAAACAGTTTATTTATTTATTTATTTATTTACTATATTTATACCCCGCTCTTCTCAACCCCGAAGGGGACTCAGAGCGGCTTACAGATTATGGCAAAATTCAATGCCGCATTATACAACAAATAATAAATATAACATATCAAATTATAAAACAATTAAAACATATACATACAATAAAACATTAAAACATAGTTTTAAAGGAGCAGATGTTCCATCAGGCAATGAGACAAAACTGGTGTCGCAGTGCCAGCATTCACTCGAGAGGGCCCAGGTGAGTCAAGGACCATGGCCGGAAGAAAAAATGCCAGTATCTCTGTGCTGACCCCAGGATGCTGAAACGGAGGTGGGTCAAGATGGAGTCTGGCAGCACGAAGTGGCCAGAGTCCCCAGGAGCTGAGCCAGGGGCAGCAAGGGAAACAAACACTGCCCCTTCCCTCCAAGCCCCTGGTGATGGTACCTTCACTTCTTGCTTTGCCTGAGGCCCTGCAGGCGACATCCTTTTTATGCTCCAGCCTCTGAGCAGCAGGTGTTGCTTGCTGGCTTTGCAGAGTCAGGGACACAGTTCTGCCAGGAGTGAGTCCCCAGGAGCTGAGCCAGGGGCAGCAAGAGAAACAAACACTGCCCCTTC
Source organism: Anolis carolinensis (assembly GCF_035594765.1). NCBI lineage: Eukaryota > Metazoa > Chordata > Lepidosauria > Squamata > Anolidae > Anolis > Anolis carolinensis. The sequence goes on along the minus strand of NC_085841.1, from coordinate 118,014,326 downwards.
CCTCCAAGCCCCTGGTGATGGTACCTTCACTTCTTGCTTTGCCTGAGGCCCTGCAGGTGACGTCCTTTTTATGCTCCAGCCTCTGAGCAGCAGGTGTTGCTTGCTGGCTTTGCAGAGTCAGGGACTCAGTTCTGCCAGGAGTGAGTCCTCAGGAGCTGAGCCAGGGGCAGCAAGAGAAACAAACACTGCCCCTTCCCTCCAAGCCCCTGGTGATGGTACCTTCACTTCTTGCTTTTTTAGTTAAGGAGACCTCAGCTGATTCCTCAGTTAAGGAGACCTCAGCTGATTCCCTGGAGTTCAACGAGTGTGATAGCTGGGATAGCTATTGGTGATTTAGGCGATCCCTCATAGTTCGAGGATGATGGTCCTCCATTTCTTGGAAGACGCCTGTGTGTGATTTTTTTTAATGTGTGGAGGTTGATGCACGGCCGGTCAACACACAGTCTTCACAGAGTGAGGTCCCAGCAGTGGTGTGGTTAACACAACGAGAGTGGCTTCTCGGTCTGTTGCAGCCTTCTTCCACCTTCACAGCCATTGTAACATGTACCATGTTATCCTCCGCCTGCTCCGCCGTTGAGGTCTTTGGGTCTTCGGATTGTGCTTGGTCTGGATCCTCCCCTGTGGCCACTCCTGGGAGTGCATGACTCCAGTGGTTGTGCCCACAGGTTCATTGGCAAACGCAAGCCTCCTCACCACAGCAAGGTGATGGATCCTATTAGACTTTTAAGTGTCCTTAAAGAACTGGATTACACAGCCGATTCTCTACATAAACGAGTGGAAAATTGGAATAAAAATCAGATGAAACTTGAGTGGAAGAGAACTTTCAGAGCCATTTCATAAATAAGATCAATCTGCTTCACAAAGGGCTACCTCCCACAGAGGACACATTGAGGGAACTAGAAGCTTTCTGGCCATCTAGTGACAAACTTCTAGAACTTTTTGTGCCATTAGAAATGGAAGATCTGGAAAAGACTCTAGCTGCAGCAAGACCAACTACCTGCTCCCTTGACCCTCCCGGTTGGTTAAGGAGTGCTGGGAGGGACTACGAGATCCCTTAAGGAACATCATTAACAGCTCCTTGGAACAAGGAATTTTCCCAGAGTGTCTTAAAGAAGCAGTGGTTTACCCTCTTCTGAAAAAACCATGTCTAGACGCCGCCATACCTAGTTGTTTTTGAGCAAGGTGGTTGAACGAACAGTGGCATGACAGCTACAGCAATTCTTAGATGAGACTGCGGGCTTAGACCCCTTTCGATCAGGCTTTCGTTTAGGTCATGGGACAGAGACTGTCTTGGCAGCTATTACTGATGAAATTCGTTGTCAGACCGGGGCGGATCAGTGCTATTGGTACTCTTGGACCTTACAGCTGCATTCGACACCGTGGACCATGACTTGCTGATCCATTGATTGGCTATGTCTGGTATATGAGATTTAGCTCTAAAATGGTTCAATTCATTTCTCCGGGACCGGAGACAGAGGGTGGAGTGGTTAGGCCAAAGCTCTGACAGCTCCTGCCTTTGCTGTGGAGTTCCCCAGGGTGCTATCCTTTCGCCCCTGTTATTTAACATCTGCATCTGACCACTTGCTGGACTACTGCGGAGCTTTGGCATAGAGTGCTACCAGTATGCAGATGATACCCAGCTACTCTTGCGTCTCGAACCTGGGACAACTACGATTCCTGAGAGCTTTAAGCTGTGTTTGGAAGCAGTGATGAGTTGGCTGCGAGCGAGTAGACTAAAAGTGAATCCCGCAAAACTGAGATACTCTGGCCCGGCCAGCCACCAGAGTTAATCCAGTCACTACCTGATTTTGATGGGGAAGTTCTGGTTCCGTCTGCTACTGTTAAAAGCCTTGGGGTTGTGTTGGACTCATCACTGACAATGGAAGCCCAGATCACTGCCATAAATAAGCAGGCCTTTTTTCATCTTCGCCAGGCAAGGAAATTGGCATCCCACCTTTCAACAGAAGCATTGGCAATGGTAATCCATGCAACAGTCACCGCTAGGTTGGATTATTGTAACGCCTTATATGCCAGTCTTCCGAAGACAAAAACCCAGAAGATCCGAATGGTCCAAATTGCAGCGGCCAGGCTGCTAGCGGGATCATCTATAAGATCCCATATTACACCAATTCTGAAACAACTGCATTGGCTACCAATAGAACATCGGATCTCTTACAAGATACTGATCCTGACATTTAAAGCTCGAAAGCCAAGGACCATTATATCTTAGGGACCACCTCATTCCTTTCATTCATCAGTGGTCACCTCGATCCTCCCAGGAAAATCTCCTATACATACTGGGCCCTAGGGAGGTACACCTGGAAGCTACAAGGCATAGAGCCTTTTCAACCTATGCTCCAATTCTGTGGAACTCGTTGCCTCCATATGTTAGAGAAATGTCAGAATTGCGACCTTTTGTAAAAGTGCTCAAGACTTGGCTGTTTGGTTGTGCATTTAAGTAAATCAGATCTAATTTGCCAAATAGTCACTGTTAAATGTTTTTATATTGTGGAATGATATTTTAAATTGTAAGTCACTCGGAGCACCCTGGTGGAGAGTGACTAATTAAGAAATAAAGTGAAGTGAAGGTGACAATCCATCAAGGGGGTATTGGTGATAGCTGGTTAGCTAAGACCTCAGGAAGGACCAAATGTCCTAGTTTAGGTTTGAAAAGGCAGTTTAGTCAGGACTTCAGAGTTTGGTTCAAGTTTTAAAAGTCAGTTTTTGAAAGTGATTGTATTAAAGGCTTTTGGGAAGGAAAGGCCAAAAAATTTCATAAAGGAAAGTCACACAGAAATGTTTTGAAGTAATAACCTCTTAAGAAAGCATTCAAAAGCCATTTGGAATCCTTCAAGCATTTTGTACCATATTTATTTTCCTGAAAACCATCAAGCTTATGTGCCTCAAAAGAGTCAAATAAACAAATAGTTCCTGTTTCATTATAGAATAATTCTTAATCTCATCTCTAAGCCTCAGCATAAATAAAGCAAGGTTCCTCAAAAAGTGGCAGCAGAAATAAACTCCCCCTGCCTTATTGGTAAGTTCACAGGTGCCTAGTGTGTTACATTTAAGATGGTGGCAGAGGAAGGGTATTGAAATCCCCTCCCTGTCAGAAAAGTTTTGTGCCTCTTGTGTGTGTTGCACTATCAGTATTTAAGATACAAGCATACAATTGCAAAATAATTCGCTTCTCATTTCATAAACGGGCTGTGGCGCAGGCTGAAGAGCAAGCCAGCTGCATCCAGCTGCAATGAATCACTCTGACCAGGGGTCATGAGTTCGAGGCCCGCTCGGAGCCTATGTTTGTCTTGTCTTTGTTCTATGTTAAAAGGCATTGAATGTTTGCCTATATGTGTAATGTGATCCGCCCTGAGTCCCCTTCGGGGTGAGAAGGGCGGAATATAAATGCTGTAAATAAATAAATAAGTAAATAAATATTTCATACACATGTATATCCATGTAGTTTTGAAGCATATGGCAGGCTCACTGGACGATCATGACCCATTGGCTGTTGAGTTACCTACCATCCAATATTTGCTGGGATTCTTGCAAAGAATGCCCAACTACAGAGACCTTGGTTTGATAGAGCAAAGGTCTTACAAACACACACAGGATGATTCTACATAAAACAGTCATGTGTTCAGACATCACAAGTACAGAACACAACAGGAGAAACTGTTCTCAAGTCATGTGCTGAATGATGGAGATGGGAGTACTAGATCTAATCTAATGACCTTAAACCTATAAGTTGTTCGCTTCACTTAAGGGAAAGGGGAGTCTGTTCAGGAACGCTCTATAGAGTATTTTTTTTTCCATACAATATCAAGGATCACATACAAAAATGCCAAAGAAAATGTAATCGCAAACGAAGGAACAAGGAACACACTTTGTACTACCAATACTGAAGTATATTTATTAATGTCTCAATTACCTGTTTAATATAAATACCACTCCTGGGAAAAAGATCCACCAACTCAGGATGATGTTTACTCTGTTGACTGCCATGACCCAAAGTGAAATTTATATTGTTTCCCCAAGTGTAGACATCTGTAGGATCTGAGACAAAGGACACCCATTTATAACATCTAACCTATGCAAGCAACACATTATTTTAACATCACTTCTAATTTCTGCCTTCGCTCCATAGTCCAGAAAAATATCTGGCATATTCTGCATATTCCAGAAGACTATGAATCATCAGGGCATACAACCTAAAAAAATCTAAATGCATAAATACATTCTGTAGGCATTTTAACAGTTACATTTACATCCCACCTTTCCTCCAGTGAACGCAAACTAGTGTATATGAACCCTTTCCCTCTTAATTCATCTTCAGCACAACTCTGATTAATCAGCCACTTTGAGAGAGAGAGTAACATGCCCAAGATGACTAACTACAGACTTTGGCTCAGTGGGGGCTTGCACTTGAATCCCCCAAGTCCAACACTACAAACAACACATCAAACTGGCTTCCAATAAAGTAACAAATTAAGTGTCCCATACTTCCAACAGTATCAAGATGTACATCGTAGCAAATTATATTCCAGAGCAGTTATCACATATACACATGCAGAAATGTATATTTACACATATACAAGTATAAAAGGTAAAGGTTTCCCCTGATGTTAAGTCCAGTCGTGACCAACTCTGGGGGTAGGTGCTCATCTCCATTTCTAATCCGAAGAGCCGGCGTTTTCCATAAACATTTCCAGGTCATGTGGCCGGCATGACTGCATGGAGCGCAGTTACCTTCCCGCCGGAGTGGTACCTATTGATCTACTCACATTGGCATGTTTTCGAACTGCTAGGTTGGCAGGAGCTGGGGCTAACAGCGGGCACTCATTCCGCTCCCGGGATTCAAACCTGGGACCTTTTGGTCTGCAAGTTCAGCAGCTCAGTGCCTTAACACACTGTGCCACCAGGGGCCCCAATATACAAGTATAGGTGTGCGTATTTATACATATGTATAATACATGTGCACATACATAACCAAACTAAGCAGTATAGTTATACAAATGGACAACATTCTCTTCAAAAAGATATTTCTCATTTGCTAACCCAAGTGGTCTGAAAATGGGGAAAGGAGTCTCTGCCAGCTAATTACACTAATTGTCTTTGTGGATCTCCCCTGCATGCAGAGAAGTGGCTTAACCTACTATATAATATTTAATAGGATAAATGAGTTGTTGTGCTGTTCTGTGGCTTTAAATAATTTCTGATTTATGCTGATACTTAAGGCAGGACTTGTTCAGATAGTTCGCTTTTGCCTCCCTCTGAGGCTGAGAGTGTGCAACTTGTTCCAGGACACCCAGTGAGTTTCCATGGCTGAGCAGAGATTTGAACTCCAGAGTCAACATCCAATGCCCAAATCACAACACCAACATTGTTTCTCAGGGTGCATATATATACCCAGTAGATTTAGTGGAATGCATTTTCTACCACATGTATTTTCTTCACATACACACACAAGTTATGTTTACATGTTCAAACAGCTGAAATGAAAACCAATATATTGTATTACAACCTACCTGAATTTTTGAAAATGACATAGGAAGGTCTGTCCTTCATTACAAGATCCAGAGCAGACAAGCCTTCTTTATCCTGCACATACAAGTTCACGCCATGCTAAAAGGAAGAGAGAGAAAAGATAGAAAATATAATAGTCCTGTTTATATAAAGTCACAATTTTAAAATAATCTTCTGGTTGTGAATGATAAAAATGACCTACATGCCCTACAACTTACACTTTATAGCTGAAAAATTTTTTGACTATATAGGTGGAAAAGATATTGTTCCAGTTAAAGGACCTTTTCTTTGTGCATCTAGCTGAAAAATACAGATTTCCCCAGTTTTTATGTCCTGCTTCTTATGCTACTTTTAATTCCACTTTTATGGTTGTGTCAGTGGTCCTGTTTTATGCTATTAGCAATAGTTTTACATTCTGTATGTTAATTTTAAATATTCTCCTTGAGAAATGCATTAAAAAACATATATTGAAGGGCACGATACAAATATATGCTACCTTGCAAGAACTATTGTCAAGACCTGAATCCACGAATAAGAGAGAATCTTATTTCTGACTACACATGGGCTAGAAACATACAACAAAAGAGCATTGGAGGGGCTACAGAACCCGCAAAACACTTCTGGATAGAGTAAGGATGAATAAAACTGTGAATATTAAGTCTGTGAGTATCTTCCTTTACATATATTTACATCATAAATTCAAATAATGAAATAAACTCAAATAATTCATGAAAAAATCACCCAGTAGGTTTAATTCTATGACTCTCTTTACTTTTAAAAAGTTCTACAATGTGATGTTTCTCTATTAAAAAATTTTTCTAACTACTTAACACAAGTGGGTCAGTGAATGCATTTTGCAGTGCTCTACTGGAAAATACACCTTTAAACTGACAAAAGGGTATCATTAGGGAGTGCTATAATTCCTCTAAGCATCAAGAAAAGCAAGAACTCTCCATAACTGTGTGCCAAATCTTGAGCACAGTTGGAAAACAGTTTCTTCCAGTGTTTCTAAGATACATCACAACATGAATGAGCCCTCATCTCAACACTTCAGGTCAGAACAAGGGAAAAGATAAAATGACTTATTTTGACTACAATTGCTAAAATCCATCAACTAGGATTCATTTATTGTCCAAAAAGTAAGTTTTCCATATTCTAGAGAAAGCCAGGGCTATTTTCTTCCCAATCCCCCAACCAAATTACCCTTGATGTTATATAATGTTATTGACGAATAAATGTCAAACAATGAGATTTGTCTTAAATATTAATCGACAGAGCAATCTAGTTTGACTTTCATATTAGGTGAAAAGAGCTAATAAAAAGTACAAGTGGATGAAAGAATGATTGGATGGGATTTAGAAGCAATGTAAGGTTTTGCTTATTTATTTATTTATTTATTGCTAGCAACCAGATATAATACATTTGTATTGCATTAATAAAAATGGCAAAATACCAACCTTTAGTAATGACCATGCACAATCTATATGGCCATAGAAGATGCCACGATGCAAAGCTGTCCATCCTGATTCCTTATCTTTTGCTGACAAATCCACTCCATTTGTTTCTGCTAGCCAATCTAGCACTCCTTTCTTTCCACAAGAAGAGGCAAGATGGAGGGCATTCCTACCAAAGGTATCCTTGCTTGTTGCTGCATTATAGCAATGAGAAGTGAGGAAGGCCTTGATCTGGCCTTCACTTCCTCGGGTCACAACAGAAACAATGTCCAAAGCATGCTGCTGTGATCGACATTTCAGAGTGCAGTCTGGCATCAAAGAACTCATCTTACTCTTTACTGAACTGGTAAACCCTTCCAAAACACACCAAGGCAATCTGGTTTTGCCCCTTCCTCATAGGCAGTTTAAGCTTTCCAGGCCTTTCATTCAGTTTCAGATTGTAGCCATAGGAAACATTGTGCTGTTTAAGGCTTGACACTTAAAAAAATAAATATTTTTCATCAGTATAAACTTTGAGTTCAAGTCTTCATTCTTTTATAAAATATTATACTTTTGTCCAGAAAAATAAGATAGAAGGCAACCAAAGGAGTGGGGAGGGGGATTCCCCCTCCACACTATCTTGTTCTTTTAGATAGCCATAATTGCAAGAGAGACCTGGAAAAAAAGAAGTAGATACATCAAATTAGTAATTAGTTAAAATATCATTACTTTCAGCAATGTTGCAGACTTGTAAAACTATGTTTTCATAGAGAAGGAGATGAGATTACTAAGTTTACTATGTACGAAGCAGAATCTATATTCCATACACATTAAGAAGACAGCATATTGATACTCAATTTTCACGAAAACCAGACAGAAGCCCTCAGAGATGTAGGAGGAAGCTTAAAATATGTGACTAGAAAACTAAGGAATCCCAAAGACCTAAGAACATGAGGATGGGGGTTGGGTCTGTTGCACATCCCTTGTTTCTTCCCAATACATCAACCTGTCTTCCCTTACCTCCTGTCATTTTACTTGCACCGTATTAGTAGGAGCCACACTCAGAGACTTTATACCACAATATGATGGGACAAACTCAGATGAAATGGAAAATAATAAGATCTGAGCAAACATGTGTGTCCATCCTATTCATAAGCAATAGATTTCTGTCATATTTTCACTACATATATTATTACAAAACCACACTATATAGACGATATTCTTCTACAATTAGGGGCTAATGTCATGAAGCCTATTGTGATATAAAATCTGACTGTGTTTCTACAAAAGGTACATTCAAAACCTGTTTGCACTTTTGCCTCTATCTCTTTGAGAGGGATTTCATATATTGTTTAACTAGTCAGAATGTAAAAATACGTAGCTCCAGAGATAGGTCATTTGACTTTTAAGGCAACATGAACCCTAGTTTTCCTCTCTGGCCTCCTTACTTCAGCAAATCCATCTCAGCTGTTCATGCACAGACAAAAATTGACAATTACAGGTGAACACCTTGAGACAGCCCTAGATTTTCTGTCTAGATTTAACAAAAAATACTGTAAAATTGGGACATCTGAATTACATTGAAATTTATGGAGATTATAGTATGAAGTCTAATAGTATAACTAAATAATTTGTTTAGGACTCATGTCCATCAAAGCCTTGTCTGTCTTTCAGAGCCTCTTTTGAAACAAATTCTAGATGAAAACTTTACCATTTGTAGCTGATGGTCACATAAAGTGTCTATGCACATGTCCACATCCACAAATTAAAAAGGGACACAGAGTTCATTAGAATCCAGAATGATCATGTTTTTTCTTCCTGATTACCTTCTGCACCCTTTTTAAAATTTATCCAGCATCACACATAAATCTGGTTCTATTGTTTTTAACTACATATTTTTACTACACATTTAATATTCTTAACTTGTAAAATGGAGCAGATGCTTTATAATATCCATATTAGGTCTGAAATTAATGGCTGTCTTGATTAAAGTATGCACTGCTTTTCAATGTTCATAACAGGCAACATGCTAGTGCTAATAAGGCCGTCCTATCATTTCAACCTAAATCATTCAAACACTTGTGTTTGTCTTTATGAGTAAATTAGAAGATTAATCCAATTGAGGGGAGGTGGAATTCCTGTACAAAAAGGACATCCATCCGCTCAATTCAGCAGAACCACAACAGAGAGCAATTCAAGGAATTTGAGTTCTATGTCCTTCATGCAACTTTGTATCTTGACCAGTTCTATAGCAACTAGACGAGGTATCATATTTCTTCACATAGTCACCATTGCATAACAGTCGTACTTCCATAATTCCATATCACTGAGTCATAGCAGTTAAAGTATGCCAAACCGCCTTAAATATACAGTGTAGATTCACTCTCAGACTAAATCAAAATTACAGATAGTAGGCTAAGATAAGAGACATTAACTTGCAGCCATCTAGGCTGCAGTGGTATAGCAATACCTTTTGAAATTACATGGTATTCCCCATAGCAATGTCTCTGAGGAAGTCTAATATTGTGGAAGCTGTTTTCTATACAAAAAAATCCCAAAGTTTTAATACTGTAGTTTGCATTTTTTACTAATAGCAAATATTTTGTAAAGGTAACTGATCTAACTGCCATTCAAGTCCAAGTGCTAGTCATTATATTTTGAGTATATTTCAGACATTCAAGAATATGACCAGATTATTTTCTTCATTACCAAAAGTGCTAAGTCAACACATGCAAAGATCTTCTGAAAAGCAGAAAACCTCTTTGTTTTATTGTATTGGGGGGGGGGGGGGGGGGGGCATAAAATTTACTGCTTGTAATTGCCAACTACTGGAATATTATGTTAACAGGAGCCACTAAAATTATTAAATTCACAGAAGAGGTACAAAGAAGAGAAATTAGAGGCAGGTCAACTTTGGTCAGAGTTCTATTTTGGACCTTGTTCTAAACTGAAAGTAAGCTGCTGGCATCATGAAGCAATTTTGACTCAGCAGTTAGTTCTCTCTTATCTGTTACTTCACAAGCTGTGAAATAAAGATACACAAGTTCAACACCCAAGTATTCCCTGGATATCTATTTTAGGTAAGCCAGGTTGCATTTTGTTCACTGAAATTAGCATTAGGTCACTATATCACAGTAATATATCAACATAATTCTTAGAAAAATGTGCAAAATTAACAGTATGTAATTCTTATAATCAATAAATATGTTAGGTCCACTTATTATACGGGTTCATCTAATGTGGTTTCATTTATACACAAAAAGCTTTGAATACCAGAGAATAGCTCAGGAAGCCCAAGAAAATGCCTAGCGAAATGTTCTCAAACAGCAGTATAGTATACACTGGTAATCTTGACACAATACAGAATTTTTCCAGTCAATGTTTTCAAAGTAGAACAAATAAAAAGACTAAAAATAAAGTAACTAAATGAATTTTAATCATCCTTCCAACCTTAACAATGGTAAAACACTGGTGCGCAACAAAACATACCAACAGGCCTGAAATACAGGGCCGCTGTTGGGTGAAGCAGGAAATGCTTCTGCCCAAACAGGTATAAATCAGGTTCAATCACTACAACCTGTTTTCTTTACAACACAGGTGATTAAAAGCTTATTGTAAAATAAATTGATTGACCCTTTGCTTGATATCTTATAATTTCATGATACAACAGTTTTAAGATAGCAGAAAGAAGTAGTTTTGACTTTACAACCTCCATTTTATCCATATAATGTCAACTAGTAGATTTATTTAATGCAGTTAACCATCTCCATGGAAGAGGTCCCAGACAACAGAATGTCTGCATAGATACCTACTGTGGTCAATTTGCCTTGTATATATGTGGATGAAACAACTCACATTTGCACTAACTTCAATGAGATGGATGAGGCCATGTCACCATCTTCTTGTGGATACTTTTCAACATATGTCAAGCTGCCTATAAGATTGAAATCTGCAACCCAAATAATGCAATTTACCAGGCTAATCTTCTCAAATGTCAGGGGTCGCCTTATACGTCGAGTGCTGAAACTTCCGAGCCGGACTGAGAGTCAGGGAGGAGAGGCAAGGGAAACGAGGCAGAACCCAGGAGGAGAATGCCTTAATTGCTTTTGTTTCTTTCCGCTTCAGCAAAAACACCTGGAGGGCCGAAGTTTGCCCGTGCCTGTTCTATATTATAGAATTAATGCATTGGCCCCACTTTAACTGCCATGGTTTGATGCTATGGATTCATGTAAGTTGTAGTTTGGTGAGGGCCAGACCTCTCCAATGGCCTTGTCAATTCCACCTCCTCCAAAGCTTCACCTCGTTGTGCCAGGATCCTGTGGTGAAGACCTCTGGATCGGGGCGGCAGGGGCAGGGGCCGCCAGCGGGCCTCGCTAACTTTCTGGAGACATACCGGGCCAAAACCTCCTCCATGCTTTGCTGGAGAGGGCAGTGCCAGGAGGGGGCAGGGCAGGCCCTGGGTCATCCTCAGCTTGTCCTCCTGGAATAAGGATAGGGATGCTCACCCCATCCCAGGAGGAAACTAGACATGCGGTGATTGTCCTCCAATCCTCCTCCCGAATACTCCTCCCTCAATCTTTGGGCTGTCCTCTCAGCATTATGGAGGGCTCTCAACTACTGCATGCCTTCCTTGAGCCGTCCTCCCGGCTCAAGCACTGGGAGGAGGGGAGGACACACGATAGCTGAGAGTGATCCAGACAGCTCTCAGCTGCTGTGTGCCTTCCTCCCCCATCCTTTCTGCATAAGGGTGTGGCAGGCCACTGTGTCCTTATGCCGAGAGGACAGGGGAAATGAGGAGGGCCTGAGGTAAGTGCCCATGTATCATCTAGAACATAAGAGTTCCCTCTTCATCTCTCTAAAACACACCGTGTGCCTGAATGCATTAGACTAATATACTATCATGCTTCATGTTTCATAAGGTGTGATGTAATTCCCAATACTTGGTGCAGTCTGTCACTGACGTCCAGGTAACAGTTCCCATAAACAGAATTAATGGGTGAAATCAATCCAGCCAGATTTTTTGATCTCAAACCAATACATGGTATTGTGTCATGTACAATACCTAATACTAATAGCATCCTTAACTAAAAATCCATAATGGTCCAAAATTCAAAAACTTTTGCCACCAGGCATTTGCCACTAGCCTTCCTATCTACGTAGGACTGGCTAGAGAAGTCTATTCTTTATCAGCCCTTTATCATTCTTTATCTTTATTCTTGCATTGATTATTGCAGCCTGATACAAAAAGTCTATTTGTCCAGCCATACTTCATCATTCCCTCAATGCTTAAAAAACTTTCAGCTAGACAGAAGAAAGAGGACTGGACACACATAAAATGACTTTGTACAAAGAAGTTTCTTTCTCAAAGGCTTTGTTAATAAAGGTGTGCCTGTACAATTTTTAAGTCCTTTACCCCAGCTTGTTTACTGATCAGGCAAATAATGTGTGTTTCAAAGACCATTGTCCAAGCCTATCAACAGTAGTACTACAGTATATTCATTTATTTGTCCTGATGACACACTAGGAATTCTAAAGTCTGAATACTACACATTTAGGCTTTCCAGGTGTGTCTATTTAAAGTGTCAACAACTATGCAAAAGAATAACATAACCAGGCATTGACACAGGCTCTACCCCTCTTGACACCCAAATGTCTACGAACAACAGGAAAGGGGCAGAGAAGGGACAGTAAACAAAAGCTTTCTCACTAGAGCCCCGCAACAAGGAGCAGAATACTAAACAGTTTTCATCAATGTAAGTGCTTGTACTCTACAGCCCTCTGAAGCCATCTATAAGGCTATAGAGCTTATTATTAGTGCTATAGTTTATATGGCTTATGGACCAGAAGACAAAATATGAATCAAGATTAATGATGGTTAAGACAACTTCCCTGCTTCCTGTGTTCTGAGATACTTTCTACGTATCTCAGAAAATAAAAAGTACTGTATATCAAAGGTGGTCAACTTTATTCTGACATCACAGCAATGAAGAGCAAATTGTTAAATTGTATAGAATGTTTATCAGGGACATATATACATTTTGTAGTAAAAATTGAAACAAATCACAACTATTATTTTCCAGTAAAAATTAGATTTTCCCAGAAGAATGGGAAACTTCATATACTACTGTACATACAACATAAAAGCAAAGAGGTGGATAAGGTGATTCACCTGGAAGACGTTTACAGGAAGAAAATCATTCAGCCTTCCAGATGTTATTTGATAAAAGCATCCACCATTCCTTACTAGATATGATGGCTGGTGGGAGTGAGAATCCTACAACAGTTTGGAGGGTCGATTCACATCCTTGCATTCGACCCAGAAAAAGTGCATCACCTCCTCTATTAGAATATCATTTATTTATTCTGCAATACAGTATCCAGCACACAGAAAAGTGTTGACATGTTTTAATTATTGTGGCTAATAAGACAACTTATTAATTGGCAGGTCTGAACAATACTATGACAATATCAAACTCATTTACACAAAGATTTAAAGTAGGGCAGGCAACTACAGGTGCCTAAATATTGTTAGACCGGTAAATCCACCAGTTCTAGCCAGATGTGTACTTTGAACCATCCAAAAGCAATGGTGTCATTATTCTCAGGTTGATAATTTGAAGAATTTAAGCATTCAGGATAAAAGAAGCTCTGCCTGGTATTTTTAAAATTTTTGTGCATGAAACGAGGTTTGCGTACTGTGAACTATCTGAAAGCAAAGGTGTCGTTATTCTCAGGTTGACAATTTGAAGGTGCCAGTATCTCAGTCATCCAGGTGGACAATAATGACTTTTAGAGCATTTCAAAATTCAATATAAGGGAGGCTTGACCCATAATTTTATATATGGTATTTTTAATCGTTTTGTGAATGAAACAAGGCTTGCATACTGTGAACCATCAGAAACCAAAGCTGCCACTATCTCAGGTTTTCTTGGATCACTATTTACTGTTTTTCCTCCTCCTCCTGATATTTGCGGACATTACTTCTTGTCTTCCAGACATAATTCTACAAATTTCAACAAACTAGATGAAATGCAAATGTTAAACCCATATCACTATCAAATGAAATATAAAAGTTCAACTCATACAGCTCTACTTTCCCCAAACTGGCAGATCTGCACCTGTTGAATGTCTGCCTCCTACAGAGCTGTCCAATGCCCAGTTGAGAAGGAACATACATTTACACGAGTCTAATGCACCATCGAACCTAATGCACACCTCAAATTTCAAAATCCTGAAACCAAAAAAGTATTTGCTGCTAAACGTAATGTACAGCAGCAAAAGGTGCACTCTTTGTAATATGGTAATTACAGTATCTGCCTTAGAATTCCTTCTCTGAAAACAAAAGTGCTGGAATATCAAAGTTTCCAGAGATGGAAAGGAAAATCTTGGGGTGTATCTATGCTGTAGAATGAATCCACATTAACTTCATTGGTTCAATGCTATGGTTTCATGGGGGCTGTAGTTTGGGAACATGGAGGCTGCCAAAGAATGCTGATGCCTCACCAAACTAAAAATCCCAGCATTGCATAGCACTGAGCCATGGTCATTAAATTAAACATGACATCCCTCAAATTGGAGCTCCAGGTGCAACTCCTGAAATAGCTTCCCCCTTTGCTTTGGCTTAGAACTAAGATTGCCATATACAAATCTAAGTTTGTATACAAATCTAAGTTTGGGTAGGTAATTTAGCCAAAAAGGGTGACATTAGATCTGAGTAAATACGGTATTTCTCAGATACTACAATGCAGAGACTTCTGGAGAAATTCAGTGTTCCCTGCCTAAGAAAAGGGCAGTAAGCCTTGCTTATGTAAGCAATAGCTGACATCCTGTCTAGCATTTATGATGATGAAATCTAAAGCAGGACTTTTTAGACTAGACTAGATCTACACAGCTATATAATCCAGTTCAATGTAGTTAATCTGAATGGCTCAGTAGAACTGGAATTTCATTTAATTTATTATGTATTTGTATTTTCACTGTGTGTTGTATGGCATCGAATGGTTGCCATTTATGTTGCAAGCTGCCCTGTGTCCCCAAGAGGATCTGTGACGGGAATAAATAAAGTTGACTTGACTTTACTTGAAAGAAACATGCAGAACCAAATAAACACTGGCCATGGCTAAATGTTATGAAATTATGTAGTTTTGCAAGGTCTTGAACTTTCTCTGCCAAAGCCCAGGTTTTGCAGAACATTGAGCCATGGCCATTAAATTTGAAGTGACATCCCTCAAATAGGAGCTCCAGGTGTATCTGGGCCCTTCCAGACAGGGCCTATATCCCAGGATCTGATCCCAAATGTTCTACTTTAAACTGGATTATATGAGTCCACACTGTCAGATAATCTGGGATAAACAGAAAAGCTGGGATCAGATCCTGGAACTTAAGGCTGTTTAAAAGGGCCCTCTGAAACAGCTTCCCCTTTTGCTTTGACTCAGCACTAAGGGCCCTTCCAGACTGGCCCTATATCCCAGGATCTGATTCCAGGTTTTTTGTTTATCCCAGATTATCTGGTGGTGTGGACTCATATAATCCAGTTTAAACCAGAAAACTTGAGATCAGATCCTGGAATATAGGGCCTGTCTGGAAGGGCTCTAAGATTGCGCAAGTCAAATGGGCATCCTAATTTTGACAAAGTAATTTAGCCCAAAAAAGTGAGGTTTAGACTAGAGTTAATATGGAAACAATTTCGCCTCTCTGTGGACTTTGTACCTTCCTCAGCTTGGAGACTCATCTTTTTGGTCACCAGCATATCCTTAACAGCTGTTTATTTCTATCATGTGATGGCATCATCCAGATAATTATACAGCCAAGCTACATGAATGCTCAGGTTACACACTGGATTAAAAGTGCAGTATTTCTGATTCTGAAGTCTCAGTTTATTTTATTTCCCCAAATCCTTATACAGAAGAACCGAAGGATGGGAGGTGTACCTTCGTCAAAGGTACACTTACAGCAGTCCTGGGCAACCTTGGGTTCTCCAGCTGTTTTGGACTTCAACTCCCACCATTCCTAACAGCCCACTTGCTGTTAATTTTTCGGGCTGTATGGCCATGTTCCAGAAGCATTCTCTCCTGACGTTTCACCCACATCTATGGCAGGCATCCTCAGAGGTACTGAGGTGTTGGAAACTAGGCAAGTCAAGTTCATGTATCTGTAGAATGTTCAGGGTGGGAGAAAGAACTCTTGTCTGCCTGAGGCAAGTGTGAATGATGCAATTGGCCCGCTTGATTAGCACTGAATAGTCCAACAAAGGATTTCCCCAGGAAGGGAACAGCCAGGCGTTGAAGCTGCCAGGCTATTCAATGCTAAATAGATACCTACATAAAAACTCTAACCATCACCTAAGTTAAAAAAAAAAAAAAGCACAATTAAAGGCCTGACAGACCTTACCAAAAAATCTGCGAACCTCACCTCCTCTAAGGTGAACACAACCACCCAAACTGGGCTCTACAGGTCAATGGATACTCCACCACAGACATCAAAAGAGTTGCAAAACCAAGAACAAGCCACAAGAGTAAAGACAAAGATCCACACAGAGGAAAAGTGTTCTTACCATATATCAAGGGAACCACTGACCGCACAGGGAAGCTGATGAAGAAACACAACATACAAATTATCTACAGACCCACTAAAAATTCAACAAATGCTACGTTCAGCAAAGGACAAGAGGGATCCTCTCGCATCTGCAGGACTCTACCGTATACCACACAGCTGTGGACAAGTCTATATAGGGACCACCAAATGCAGCATTGTGCAAACACGAATCAAGGAACATGAAAGACACTGCAGACTAATCCAACTTGAGAAGTCGGCCATAGCAGA